>NC_092630.1:4802957-4962855 GCF_039555335.1 Amphiura filiformis | reverse complement strand
TGTCATCCGCCGCCTGATCAAAACTACAGTATTAATTAAAGGAGGTGGATGCTATACAAAATATACCATTCTGAAGCATATTTCAAGAATATGGACAAAAGAGAAGAACGTGTTTGTTTAATATTGAAAAACAGGTAATAATATCGTGCACATTATTCAACTGCTTGGAGCAAAGAGCTGCTTGGAGCAAAATCATTTTATTTTTGCATATAGAATGCAGGTGGAGCACAGACCTGAAAACCTTCGGTACATACAAAACCACATAGAAAAGTTTCAATATTGTTTGAAGCACCGTCAGTTTTAGTACAATTTTGGCCAAAATAATATCTTTATCGTCACATTTATGTAAGAATTTCATTTGAAACGCTATCCCCGGACGCCATCATGAATCCATAGTTGTTGTGTGAAAACACAGACTACGGTTTTTCATGTGTAAAGAAAAATTTCAATCACATTTTTCTCAAAAACTATTAAAAAGAATGCATTTAACCAGGCCCGTAGCTAGCCGGGGGGGGGTGCGGAAATGCAAAAGGCCCAAAAAGTCCCATTTGCGAGCGTAGCGAACGAAAAAAAGATGTTTTTATGCCTTTTGGTCCAAAATGTTCAAATCCCCCCGTCCAAAAAGGTCCACTTTTTCAAAATCAGCACCCCGCCCCCCAAAAAAAAAAATCCTGGCTACAGGCCTTACCCTTTTTGTGTTGCAGGCAGTCAATAATGTTCAATTACAAAAGTATACTTGTACAGTGTATAGGCCTACTTGTACAGTGTATAGGCATACACCCCAGAGCTCCCTAGGAAATTAGTCATTTGATGTACTGCACAAAAAACATGATTTTAAAAGAAAATGCGTATACGTAGTGATTTATCAATCATGGTGTACGTGCATTTTTCCATTTTAGATTATTATCACTGAAAAGTCATTGTACTTTTTCAAGAATGTATAATTTCTTTTTTATTTTCAGATTAGTAAGCCTAATGATCCTCACACTAACTGCATTAAAATGTATAATGTTTATGTTTCGTTTGAAGATTTGTACTAGTAAGTCTCTTTATTTTTCAAATTTTCAAATTTCCTGTTGTGCAAATTTATTTAAATAAGTGAAAGTGGAGGTTGGTTAATGCAATTTCAAATCCGGGGCTTAACTGGAATAAAATCAGTTTCAGTTTAATTTTTTTTAATATATAATCAAATCATGAATACTATATAGGCCCTATCGCAGTACATACATGTACACAATAAAAAATGAATGAATATAATGTTTAACCCATAAACATAATCAGAAAATTGTACAATGTCGCTTTAAAATTGAACGTGCTGACTCTGTAGGCTATACACATGACCAGGTGACATAGCCAAAATATTTATTTTTCAACTGAAATTTCATCGCCAGGGTTAGCTTTTTACCAAACACATTTACTGAAATTATATATTTAGGTCTATATGATATTGAACACTGTTGAACGGAAAACACTAACATGTTCAAATTGCCCAAAACTTACCTGGCAATGGCATAATTATTTAATACATGATAAATTGATTAATATTGTATACAGTTGTGTGTACGATATGGAACATATACTGCGCCAATAAAGTATCCTTACACTTGGAAAAAATAATCACAATTTCCAAACTGAACAATATTGGGGTAAATTTGTTTTTTCAATAGATGCACTATCTAATCCGGCACATTGAATCCAATGTGACTTCAAGAAGCAAAGTTACAAGCATTTGATTAGACGAAGGTCCAGTTTAAAAAGTGACAAACTGGCCCGATTCAAAAATCCACAGACTAGACATCTGGTTTGAGAGTGGTGAATGGCTAATTTATGCGTTTGGCTTTAATTTAAAACAAAAGGAACAAAAGAAAACGGAAACCAAAGAACTGACAAATAAAATGAAAGTACAGGGAAGCAAAAACTGAAATAAAAACTGCTTTAAATAACGCTTCATTGAAGAAACTGCGTCGTCTCTTTGTTTCGCTTTTTTTGCGCCTTGTATTGGCCAGTTTGTCACTTTTAAAACTGGACCTTCGTCTATTCAATTGAATACATGAATACAAAACCCACCCAAGTCCATGGGAAGTAATTTTGAGAGAAAAACCTGTGTATCATTTTAATTCCTTCAGTTAGATTTACCTGGTCAATATGGTAAGTTTAACGTGCAAATGAGTGGATTAACCTGTATTAGGGTATGACGATTAGCACTTCAGGGACTTCGTGGGGTTCATTTTAAATTTTGGACTTGGGTGGTTTTTTGAATCATATACAAAGACAACAATGTTAGAATGAGATTGCCACTAGTAAGATAATACAAAATAAAGCACACAGGTATATGTACAATGTTGATAAGCATTCTGCCATGTAATATAAACCACACACTTTCCTTTATTAAACCCATTTTTTCTCAAAAGTCACTCTCTAGCAATGAATGTGTTACAAGTGGACTTTTATACATACTGGATTTCAATCAATGTGTTACAAGACTCAAATTATGGAATTGGGTGATTCTTTCATACATGCTATATTTCACATGCTCAATAGACACAGAGGATGAATTTGAGTTGTTCTTTCATACATATGACAGGCCTATGTATAGCAACAATTTCCAAAGCTTGACTCAATTTGGCCAAAGTATGGACTTGGGTGGGTTTTGTATTCATATATTCAATTGCTTGTAACTTTACTTCTTGAGGTCACATTGGATTCAATGTGGTGTCATAATGTGCCGGATTATATAGTGCGTCTATTAAAAAACAAATTTACCCCAATATTGCTCGGTTTTGAAATTGTGATTATTTTTCCAAGTGTAAGGATACTTTGTTGGCGCAGTATCGGATACATGTATTATGGCACATAATATGTTCATACATATTATGAATTATTCAGTTCAGTGGTTTGACATTTTAAAGCTTCAATTGCAATCACTGACTACTGAATGGTATATGGAGCTATATGGATTCAATTCAGATCTATGATATTCATGAAGAAACACTCTCTTCCATGTTATACGTTCTTAAAGTTAAATAATTTCAATTTCAACAGTTGACAATAGGAAATATTGAAGGGAATAAAAGGATTGAAATGGATTATTAGATTTACTTTTACTCTTTTTGTTGATTTTATTAAACCAATTAAGTATTACCCCTATAATATCCAAATTTATGAGTGAATATTTTCAATATTTTTCTTCAACTGGAAACGTTATAACTTCAGTTTGCAAACGATTGAAAAACAATGAATATCCATCCTTTCGTCTGATTATTCATTTGGAAAAGATTTGTCACTTGCTATATAGCTAAAGGATTGAGAATCACTCCTTTCAATTGGTTGAACAAATTTAAACTGGACAATACAAAGCTACTTAGGGGTGGTGCAATAATTATGTGTACCCCCTGGGTGGTGAATTATATAGGGGGGCAAAGATTTTTGGCAGGCCAAAAGGGGGGGCAAGCATTTTTGGCAGGTCGAAAGGGGGGTCAAGCAATTTTGGCAGGTCGAAAGGGGGGGCAAGATTTTGGCACAGATATTTTGGGCACCGTTTCTATTATTACGCCCTAAAAAGGTGTAGGAAAACATTAGAAACACATTCAAATATGCAAAATTTCCTGCTCGCTGCGCTCGCATTATGATAAGACAATTTAAGGTTTTAAATTCAGGTTCCCCAAAATCTTGCATGTGTAAGGGGGGGGCAACGATTTTTTGGCACATCAAAAGGGGGGGGGCAAAGATTTTTTGGCACGTCAAAAGGGGGGGGGAAAGGCTCTTTGGCACGGCCAAAGCGGGGGGCAAGCGATTTTTGGCAGACAATTTTGAGAATTCACCACCCCGGGGTACACATAATTATTGCACTAATTACACACCTACATGTGCGTAAAAGATCGTGCATTTAATAATTACCCAGCAAGCACAAAACGATTTACAGAAAACGAAATGTCGCGGGTTATATATGCCTAAAGGGTATAAACTGGTTATGATAACATTCAGAAAATTATATTTGATAACTTAACATAGGAAGTTATTAAGTGTTGATAAAATATTTTCCAAAAATGTTTACCAAAATATTTTGCAATAACAATTGACAAATTTTTTTGTTGCAGTGTTTTTTCATATTTAACGTTTTGAGCAAAACCAAAACGTGTTTATAACGTTTAAAAATTTTTTTGTGTTTGCTGAGTAATGCATTCGTGCCTTTGGTGAAAAACAATTTACGATATAGGCCTAAACATGACAAGAATTCATATATTACTAGGCGGTTACCCGTATTTGGCGGTTACCCGTATTTGGCGGTTCTCGGCTGTCGCGGTTACCTGAGTGGCTGATGGTGACTGATGCCCATAGGACAGTTTTTACTAATTTGACCTCAGATGATTATATAGATTCTACCATTTTCCTGATTCTACAGTGTGACCCTGGTGCCAACGCTAAATAAATATTCCTTTAAAAAGGGACTGGGGCACCCAATGGAAGCTTTGATGTGATGTGCTAAAATAACTTGAAATGTACGGTATAAAGTAACCGTTTGGATTTACTTCTTTAAAACAATTGTAACATTAGCTTAAACAAAGAAAGACTATGAAATGGAAGGCATTGAAGTGGGAGAGGTGTAAAATGGTAGGGGAGAGCGGGGAGTGTTCGCCCTAGGGGCAGGTTCGCCCACCCCTTGTTTCTCAGCACTACACACTAAAAACTACGGGGTTATATTTTCCGTGGTCATTTTGAATTGACCACGTTTGGGGTTGTTTTGACCCTTCAAGGGGGTTGTACTGTTTTAATTTGACCACATTCACGAGGTCATTTTAGCCACGACGAACGTGGTCAAAAACTTAGTGGTCATTTTGCCGATACCGTCGCGCATTGATATCAGTTTCAATCTTCCGCTTTGAAAATCTCAATTCATAAATGAGTTTAAACATGAGCTGCAATAAATGTTTGTTGATTAATAAATAAAACTAATTTTTTGACCGAAGTTACCCAATTTGTCAACTTTATAATGACTTGCATTTCGGAACTATTTGCACACACGGTGTGCATCGGCTTCCCATGTGGTCACATCAGCGCCATATTTGTTCTGATTGTGCAGCTCAGCGGATTGTCGTGTGTGCTTGTCTGCATGATGGAATATGAAAAGTTAGTTGAAAAGTGAGACTGCAAGGATGCATAGACCCTTGTCTATGCACGCAGATTCATTCTAATTTCATGCTGTCGTGGCCGGTGTCTTGGCTGCAGTTGTTATAAGCTTATATCATGTAAGCTTATAATATGTGAACTGTCATAGGCGATGACTGACTGCGTGTGAGTGTGATACACAGATGCATTTTGCAGTTTGCTGTTTATGTAATGCTTTCTCTGTGCAGAAACACACTTATGTCCTGGTGGGACCAGCATGACCATAGGCCTACTAAAAAATCCAAACAACCCCTAAATGTGGTTATTGAGTAACCCTATAAAACAACCCTTTCAAATGGGTCATTTCATTTGACCCCGAAATGAGGTCATTAAGTAACCCAATAAGGCAACCCTTTTGAAGGGTCATTTCATTTGACCCCGAAATGTGGTAATATTTTGACCCCAACGGGGTTACTCTTTGACCCAAATACGTAGTCATTGCAATGACCCCGACCAATGGGGTCAAAATAACCCCGTTAGTGGTATGGTGTTTAGTTGATAACTATGCTGGGGTCAAAAATGACCCCGTTTGGGTCATTTTTTGACCCCGTAGTTTTAAGTGTGTACGGCTATCGGGGGATTTGGTGATGGCAAAATTAGGTGAAATAGGTCATTATAAACTTCTCATATTAGCTACGCGACATATAGGGACGTGTTCATCAAACTGCAGCCAAAACAAAAAAATTACACCAAAACGTAATTTTTTCTTGCATTAATAATGTTGTATTATCATTGATACATAAATTCAGATGGTTTTAATGGAAATCTGTATTTGGAACATATGGGATTTGTTAAAGATTTAATGCAGTTATAAACTCCTTATTCGATTTGTATTTTACATACCCTGAAGAAAATAAAAAAATGTGCACAAGGGGCGCGTTCGCCCTTTTGAGGATGGGGCATGTTCGCCCTATATCTTCCCCGGGCGGACTTACCCCAAACTGCAGGGCGGACCTGCCCCATCAGCGTATTATGCAAACTATTGATAATTATACCATTAAACAAGGTAAAACTACTGAAAAGCATGTGTTTTAAAGTTATGTGGTATCAGTATTACTCATACCACCGTTTATGTCCTAATCCATAATCCCCTGAAGTTGTAAACATGATACGTTTAGGCTTACTTTGGACCCCTACATTTTACCCTGACCCGACCCCTGCAACAAATTTAGTGATTCCCCAGAAGAGAATGAATGCCCTGTATACTCTTGCTAAATGTTTGCATCGAATATGTTATTGTTACGCAACGGTTTAAACCTTTTTTGTGATTAGGGTGAACTTACCCCACCATATGGGCGAACCTGCCCCAATGTGGGACAAGTTCGCCACTTTGCAAAACTTTTTTGTTTGCTCTATCCTGTTGCTATTGTAAGGCCTATAGTTCTGGGATTGTGGCCGTATATTGCTAAGACATAGGGCTTTCACATGGGCTAATCAGATCATCCCTAACCTTAAAATTGACATCGCTAGGCTGGTCAGAAAAAAATAGGGCGAACACTCCCCGCTCTCCCCTACTGATGCAAGAGGATTGGTTTCAAATAGAATAAAGCTCAGGTTACCACTTCGATTATTGTTTTAAAGCAAATTAAGCTTGCATTAGATACCAGATTTATTTCTCACCAGATTAATTTATGTGCTTGTTCATAAATATCAACCAATGACCTTAATTTTTAGCAGTCCACAGTCCACACCGAATGACCCCTTTTTTAAAGGTTCTACACTGAACTGTCCCCTATCATGGAACGTACCAAGACCGCTTAAGTCGCAGTGCCCAACTGTCATCGGGACTGTCATACTGTGCTTTTACCAACATTTTGTAAAATAGGCCTACCCCAAATAAAGCCAGGAGAAATTTACGCTATTTGGCAAATACCATTTACCATGTTTACAACTCCAATCAGACAACTGTCAATATATATAACAGATGATTCTAGATTAAATATTCTGCACGTACATGTAACATACAGTTGTTATGATAGGGATGACCAATGAACCATCAACTTGATTAGAACACTCCCATAGACATGCAGGGAGCTCAACTGTGCACTGCTTGCATAGACATTTCTAAATTAATCTCATTCTTTTATTTTTCAATATTTTTCTGTAAAAATTGGGGAAGTTAATGCTAATTATATTTTGTAACTATCTTGCAAATTACAGCAACATAACTTATTTCATTTTCCTGTAAGTGCGAGTCAAAATTGGTCCATCGCCACAGTGCGCTTAATTGCCAGTGGCTGAGTTCAGCACTGCTCAAGAATGGCACAAAATATTCATGTCAATAAGATCAGGTGAACAACGTGGCCTACTGAGCTGTAATTTGGCAGAGTTGCCAGTAATACCTATATCATACCCTCTGTAAAAAGGTTAAAAAATTGAACAAGTAGATCTCGAGTTACAAATTAAATGACCAGCTTCCCTTTGGAATTTCCATATTCCTTTCGAATCATGCTAAGACGACACCTTTCTGAACATAAATGTGAAGTTTCGTGCTCATTCGATGTATTGTTCACCTGATTTCAACCCTAAACGTTTTCTTATATTTAGGCCTATACCATCTACAACTTGCTGCTGGCTATACCTTGTTTAGAACTTTCAAAAGAAGTACCTGAATGTGCAACCATAACTGTTTCAAAATAGCCCGCGAAAGTCATACAGGTAACTCCGAGGTCATGCATTGAATTGTTTTGAATGAGCAATACTACAGGAACCAGCACCTTTTGTTAGAAGTCACACATGAGCATGATGAGTGAAGTGGATAACCTCTATTGTTGTGAATGAGTCAATGACCTTCAATGACAATTAAAATTTTGTTTGCATACACCTACTAATTGGTCATATTAAACCCAATAACATTGAAATTTTCGGTTGTGAAAAAAAAAAGTTCACATGGACTTAGTGCAATTTTGATTTTGTGCCATATCGGCTGTCTTGGATGATTTTTGGCAAATATTCTCTAAATGTATGATTTCAATGCCTCGGTTTGAAAAAATAATTGACTAGTAAAGTGCCATTTCATAAGAAACCCCTTTGATACTTTCACAATATGCTTGTTTCATGTTTGCATATATGTTAAAATAAAGAAATATATAAAGGTAAATATATGCTTATGCCAATTTTGCTCCCAATTGCTATTTTGGGACCTCGTCATTTTATTTCGTTCCAATGACCGGTCAGAATGGGAAACTTTGAAAATTCATAATTCGAAAAGTTTTTGACCGATTTTGACTATTTAACCACCAAAATACTTTTATTGATGCGTTCTATCCAGAATACAATCTTTTGTAGCAATAGGGGCAACATGAAGATTTGATGGTTATCCCTACATGAGTGCAAGATGCGTGCGAGCAAAGTCCAAGAATGTCATGAAACTTTTTGGCCACTGTGCCCGGAATCCTTCTCGGGGGCACTCACATCAGGAATATACGGGTATAGCCATAAGATATACCATATCGTCAGCCTGCTACGCTAAATGCCTAAGTCATTCTTACATGTTTCTCATTTGAAATTTTGATTTTCTGAGTAATAAACCCATAATTCATCAAATTTCCAGCCGCATTCTTCAATAACTTGTGGAATATTCTCACTTCTCTTTCCATACACGCCAGCATGCTTATAGGCCTATATGCTTTTTAGCCTGGCTTGAGCATTTTGTTTGAGCTTGGTCCCATCAGGCATGCTAACAAACAAACATCAAAAGAGATGTATTCCACAAGTAATGAAAAACTACACGCTGGATGAATTATGGGTTTATTACTCAGAAAATCAAAATTGCAAATGAGAAACATGTAAGAATGACTTAGGCATATAGCATAGCAGGCTGACGATATGAGTTTTAAACACCTTTCCAAGCCAAACCTCTGTTGTTTCCAAATAGGCCTAATAATATTATTAATGGGGACCGTCACAACTGTTCATGGATTAAAAATGTTCAAATCACTTGATTGAACTACCGTTTTAATGTGGGCATTTAAATCTTTGTCAAAGATATTAGCCAAAGTAGGGGTAGAGGCACAATCCCGGAGGGCCGGTTTTCCCTGGTTGAAGGTATACGTGGATGTGCCACGGTTTTGGGGTACCTTTTCAGCGATCTTGGTATATCGATAGGTGGGTTTTCAGTGGAGACCAATGCGCCCAATTGGGCGCATTTTGACAAAAGTGCCCTTAAAAGCGCCCAATTAGGGCAAATTTGGGTGATTTTTGGGTGCTTTTTGTTGAAAATTGGTATATTGATGGGTAGCAAAAACAGCAAAAAGTAGGTATAGAAATGTCAGTATCCGAAAGTCTGCGTGGCACATCCCCGTACAAAATTTTTCGAAGAACCCCCCCCCCCGGGGGCACAATATTATGATATGATGCCCTTTCCACTGTTTGGCATAGGCCTATAGCTCACAATTTCATGATTTAAATCTTGATGATCCATAATTATCATTACAATTTATGTTAAAATTGGCCCAATAAAACTCATAGATATAGGCCTAGGCCTCAGGTGTCCCATGCGTAGGCCTATATAGGTTTTAATGGAACGGTGGGTCCTCCTCTGAAAAAGTTAGAAAACTGCGAAAATAAGAGGATGCGAATTGCATCAGTGATCAGTCCTATACAGATAATATCTTTATCGTCTTTTTATTTTATACGTGGTATTGCGAGCGAGCGCGTGCAAAAATTTTATGGTCATATACTAGAATTTAGACTATTTTAGGACTATTTTCTTTGAAAGGCGCGCGAAATGTACCAGCAGATATACATCCGGGATATACATGTACATACTAATGACACTATTAAGAAAAATTAACAAGCCCTTTTATCATGTTCCCCGATCATGTTAAACCGTTCAACTGAATTGGCCCGAAAAAGTCCTTTGTATGGATTAAGTCTCAGTACAGTTTGCATTTCAGCTCATTTCAACGAATTTATTCAGGTAAAAATGTAGGCTTATCCACTTTGGAAAATTCTACACCCCTTTTTATAGCCCTTGCACGCCCCTCCTCATCCGTAAAAAAACCCTCTGGCTACATGTACGGACTTGGCCGGGCCGTGACCATAACTTTATAACGGTCGAAATAAACTTGGTAAACAGGTGAAGCGACTGACCCTATAATTATTTATTTATCCAAACCAAACGAATTCATCAACACGATGTAAAATATGGCCGATGCATGATTTGTTGAACCAAGGTTTCCAAGTTCAAGTTTATAAAAATGAGATGTTTGATAAAATCTAGGGGTCTGCCAATCTTTTCGCCATCTTCACTTAGGGGCCCTACGTACAAAACGTAGGGCCAACGAAACTTTTTAAAAACTACGGGATAATTGGTTTTTTGATATCACAAATCCCGCGGTCATTTATTGGGATATTAGGCCAAACAACAACAACAAACACGGTTGTTTCCGGCTGTAGCGCGTGCATTACGTTTTTGACGGCTATATTTTTCGCATTAGAATTATTTTTTCACTTTTCAAAGAAAAAAAAACCAAGGAAAAAATTGCAAAAATAATATAAAACACTACCGTACTACTGGAGTAAACATTTACACATTACAAAACAAACGAGCGTAGTGAAAAACTACTGGAGAAAACATCACACATATTTTTAAATACCTTTTTTAATCTGCAGGTTGAAAGGGGATCATAAATAAATATGCCACCACCCCCCACCCCCACCCCCCACCCCCACCCCTGAAATTTTTAAGGTGGTGGGTCTTTGACATCGTACCGATAACCGGAGGTCTTTTAGAGCTGCGAACATGTAAAAAGGGTATCTTTTGAATCTGCGAGCAGTCAAAATCAAGGGTCTTTCTTGTGGCTTTCTGGTTGACAATCGCCTGAAAAACACCCGAAAAACAGAAATGTGAGGAATAAGCAATTTGGCATTTGTGGGTCTTAGAGTTGAAATGTTCAAAATCAAGGGTCTTTCAGTCCCGGCTTTCAGTGCTCTATTTTGGTCAAAATTAAGGGGTCTTTAGGAGCTGCGCGGTCCAAAAAACAGGGGTCTTGACCCGTATCTGGTCATTTATGTTGAGTGCTCCCCCCCCCCGGATTTCACTTGTCAAAATTCTCCATCAGCTGACGTTTTATATCATTTATTTGTAAATGAGATGTTTTCTTCTACTATACTAGGCCTAGGCCTACTACATAAATCCATTGGTCTAAAAGTGTCCATTTCCCCTCCTCTCTGCCGGACATAAATCATTTGGTCGTTTGGAGTAGTTAAAATGGCGAAAAAATGGACAACCTTTAAACCTCTTCCAGACCTTATACTTGGGTCTAAAAATTGCCGACGCGGTTGCAATCGCTGCAAATTAAGAAAATGCCGGTTTCTGGATGCATGTGACAGAATATTTAACTTTTGAGCTGTCAATCTTGAATATAATTTCTGCGGTATTCTGAAGCTGCTGCTAAATGAATATATCAAACACATAAAAATGGACATTAAATGCGCGTTGTTACAAAAAAATATCATAAGCAGCAAAAAACAAAAATACTCACAAGCTAAGATATAGGTAAAAGCATGTTTAAAATGTCAGCCATTTTGAAATTCAAGATGGCCGCCAAATTAAACTACTTACAAATAATGGGTTTTATGGAATCCTTGGTATTACAAACATGGGTAGGTCTATTGCCACTATTTTTAACCTTGTATGTTGCTCACAAGCTGATAAATATAGGGCAAAATATAGTGAATATGGCGGCCATTTTGAAATCCAAGATGGCCGCCCTCTGCAGCATCTCCAAAATTGGCAACAAAGATTCCCGTTCCTAGACATGTGTAGAATATACCTAGATAGGCGGCATTCTATATAATCATCAAAATTCTACAGATTTTCACTTGCCCCCTCACTATAAATGTGCGTTGTTACAAGAAAATATCATAAGCAGCCATAAGCTAACTGTATAATAATTACGGTACATGTAAGCGCATTAAAAAAATACGGGGCCGTATAATTTATGAGTAAAAAATGTCAAAAAAGATTGCCTCTTATGGACTGAAATGACGAGAGTGGAAATTTAAAGTAATTTGTACTTCTGGAAAGAGTGAAATTCACTGTGCAAATATTGAACACGGGGAGTCAATCCGCTTTCAAAAGAGCCAACATGCATGGTGAATGTCGAACATGAGTGCAATTTACTCTCAATCATGTCGAATTAGTGAAATTTCCTCGGGAAATTTCACTACATTGGAGTGATCACTGAAATATATAAATAAAATGTGACACTTTTTGCCAAATGTTGCCAATTCAGAAAGCAAGCAAACAAACTGATCGTCCTAGTTTGCTCATAAGTTTGACACGGTTCAGGGGTGGAAAAATCCCAAGTGAACAGTATAAATTGGTTTTAAATACCATACAAATATTTTGATCATACCCAAGGAATTTGTTGACAGATCATCTCGGAGACCTATGGCCTACCGCATATCGTCGCGTTTGAAGTCAAGGCAAAACAAGAAATGTCTTTAAAAAGACGGCGCAGTGATTGAAGAAAAATTTTTGGATTTCACATTCACTGGGAGGAACACTAACAACACTGTAAAAAAGAGAACGCAAGCAGATAAAGTTTGTATTGTTTGTTTCTTTTATTTTGTCTTACAAACCCACAAGGAGGGCACAAATTTATATGCTGAGTACTTAGTTCATTTCTTGGTATACATGTTTTGATGACATTTACTTAAAATGAAAAACACATTCACAAGTTTGTACTTAAAGCAATATTATAACATTATCATACAAAATAGATTAGCATTTCTTTGACATAAAATGTTAGTTTTACTGTCAGATATATCCCCTTTATTTTTGAGCCGAACAACTACGTCAAAGCAAAGAAAATTGGAATTTACTACCAGCGCGTATGTCGCCAATACGTACCACTCCTTCGGTCATGTTATGGTACGACCCGTTGTTGTGTAGATCACCGTCCCGCACTGTGTGTTATGAACATCGTGTATGCGATCGACTAATAATTCCATCGTAATAATAAGACGCCGGTTCCGGCGCTTTATTCAAAATATCGGATTTTGACAAAACTACAGCACCTAGAGTCTTGATTTTTGCAGAGTATATTGGTTTAATAAAGTACAATATAATTGTGTAAAAAAATGAATTTTAAAAAATCAGTGAGGGCGTCCTCAACAGCAAATGTTATAATATGGCTTTAACATAAATGAGTTATAAGGTTTTATGCATTTGAGCCTTTAATAAGGAATGATTACAAACATAATACTGTGGTATGGGGTAATACATGTACATTTATACTATAATAGCAATTCCTCACTAATAGCATGGATAGTGTCCAAGTCTGATGACGAGTCTTCAGGTTCATATTGTGGTTTGGATACCATGGCCTTTCTCGACCCCCCCCCCCCAAATTTTTTTTCCAGAAATCGTCTGCTTTATAATTTTTTTAAGGGTGCATATTTCAGTTAGTTAGTTAGTTGTAAAAATCATATGTTTTATTGCACTTTGTATAGGCTAAAGCGCATCTATAGGCCTATAAATCTGATATTTAAGATTATTTCGCAATCTAGAAATAAACCATGACCAGCATAAATGATTGTCTGACACGTCTAAAAATTCGACCGACCCTCTTTTAAAGTCTTTTGAAGGGCAAACAAACTTTCATTTATATTGGCAAAAATGCAAAGTCACTATCCCGTTGCATGCAGCTCTCAGAACCTAATCAGGACAAATGCGCGCGAAAATTTGCAATAGAAATATTAGGGCCTACTCCTACATGTAGGCCTACATGTAGGCCTATAATTATGTTCTAAAAAGAGGTTAATTTTGATCTGAAACAGGCCCAAAGGATAATGTACATCACAAACCCAGCTTTGTCCTGTTATAAAGTCGAGCCAGGGCGCGGGCGGTAAAGTAGGCCTATTGAGTGACGATTTTTAGATTTAGATTTTTACAATTTATCGGGTAACATCTTGGCATGCTATTGCCCAAGGGAGTTCCGGAATTAAGGCCTTTCCCCCTGGAAATTTTACACAGTGCGCCACTGCACCGTCCGACCCTTAGTAGCCATGCACATAATTTACAATATAGATCTGTGTAGCTCTGTGTATTGATAAAATAGGGCATTGCTTGTTCTATACAGTAGATCTGTGATTTGTTTCATGATTTTTCTGCACTTTTTTCTTTCATTTTATGTCAGGGGCACTCTGCCCCCTGGCTACACTACATGTAGGCCTACTGGATCTGTGTATTGAAGCTTATTGATGCTTTTACATATACATGATATATTGTAGATCTGTGTATTGATGAGGTAGAGCAATGCTTACATATATTGTAGATCTGTGTATTGATGAAGTAGTGCATTGCTTGCATCTACTGTAGATCTGTGTATTGATGAAGTAGTGCATTGCTTACATCTACTGTAGATATCTGTGTATTGATAAAGTAGTGTATTGTTTACATCTACTGTAATTAGTGTATTTATTTCTACTGTAGATCTGTGTATTGATGAATGCATTGCTTACACCTAGGCCTACTGTAGATCAGTGTATTGATCAAGTAGTGCATTGCACACATCTACTGTAGATCTGTGTATTGATGAAGTATTGCATTGCTTACATCTACTGTAGATCTGTGTATTGATGAAGTAATGCATTGCTTACCTACTGTAGATCTGTGTATTAATGTAGTGCATTGCACACATCTACTGTAGATCTGTGTATTGATGAAGTAGTGCATTGCTTACATCTACTGTAGATCTGTGTATTGATGAAGTAGTGCATTGCTTACATCTACTGTAGATCTGTGTACTGATGAAGTAGTGCATTGCTTACATCTACTGTAGATCTGTGTGATGATGATAGTGCAATGCTTACATCTACTGTAGATCTGTGTATTGATGAATGCATTGCTTACACCCACTGTAGATATGTGTATTGATGAAGTAGTGCATTGCTTACATCTACTGTAGATCTGTGTATTGATGAATGCATTGCTTACACCCACTGTAGATCTGTGTATTGATGAAGTAGTGCATTGTTTACAAGCTTTTACATATACATGATATATTGTAGATCTGTGTATTGATGAAGTAGAGCACTGCTTACATATACTGTAGATTTGTGTATTGATGAAGTAGTGCATTGTTTACAAGCTTTTACATATACATGATATATTGTAGATCTGTGTATTGATGAAGTAGAGCACTGCTTACATATACTGTAGATCTGTGTATTGATGAAGTAGTGCATTGCTTACATCTACTGTAGATCTGTGTATTGATGAAGTAATGCATTGCTTACCTACTGTAGATCTGTGTATTGATGAAGTAATACATTGCTTACATCTACTGTAGATCTGTGTATTGATGAAGTAGTGCATTGCTTACATCTACTGTAGATGTGTGTATTGATGAAGTAATGCATTGCTTACATCTATTGTAGATCTGTGTATTGATGAAGTAATGCATTGCACACATCTACTGTAGATATGCGTATTGATGAAGTAGTGCATTGCTTACATCTACTGTAGATCTGTGTATTGATGAAGTAGTGCATTGCTTACATCTACTGTAGATCTGTGTATTGATGAAGTAGTGCACTGCACACATCTACTGTAGATCTGTGTATTGATTAAGTAGTGCATTGCTTACATCTACTGTAGATCTGTGTATTGATGAAGTAGTGCACTGCACACATCTACTGTAGATCTGTGTATTGATTAAGTAGTGCATTGCTTACATCTACTGTAGATCTGTGTATTGATGAAGTAGTGCATTGCACACATCTACAGTATTTCTGTGTATTGATGAAGTAGTGCATTGCTTACATCTACTGTAGATTTGTGTATTGATGAAGTAGTGCATTGCTTACATCTACTGTAGATCTGTGTATTGATGAAGTAGTGCATTGCTTACATCTACTGTAGATTTGTGTATTGATGAAATAGTGCATTGCTTACATCTACTGTAGATCTGTGTATTGATGAAGTAGTGCATTGCTTACATCTACTGTAGATCTGTGTATTGATGGAGTAATGCATTGCACATATCTACTGTAGATCTGTGTATTGATGAAGTAATGCATTGCACATATCTACTGTAGATCTGTGTATTGATGAAGTAGTGCATTGCTTACATCTACTGTAGATCTGTGTATTGATGAAGTAATGCATTGCACATATCTACTGTAGATCTGTGTATTGATGAAGTAATGCATTGCACACATCTACTGTAGATCTGTGTATTGATGAAGTAGTGCATTGCTTACGTCTACTGTAGATCTGTGTATTGATGAAGTAATGCATTGCTTACATCTACTGTAGATCTGTGTATTGATGATGTAATGCATTGCACACATCTAATGTAGATCTGTATTGATGAAGTAGTGCATTGCTTACATCTACTGTAGATCTGTGTATTGATGAAGTAGTGCATTGCACACATCTACAGTATATCTGTGTATTGATGAAGTAGTGCATTGCTTACATCTACTGTAGATTTGTGTATTGATGAAGTAGTGCATTGCTTACATCTACTGTAGATCTGTGTATTGATGAAGTAATGCATTGCACATATCTACTGTAGATCTGTGTATTGATGAAGTAATGCATTGCTTACATCTACTGTAGATCTGTGTATTGATGAAGTAATGCATTGCACACATCTACTGTAGATCTGTGTATTGATGAAGTAATGCATTGCTTACATCTACTGTAGATCTGTGTATTGATGAAGTAGTGCATTGCTTACATCTACTGTAGATCTGTGTATTGATGAAATAATGCATTGCACACATCTACTGTAGATCTGTGTATTGATGAAGTAATGCATTGCACACATCTACAGTAGATCTGTGTATTGATGAAGTAGTGTATTGCTTACATCTATATTGATTAAGTAGTGCATTGCACACATCTACTGTAGATCTGTGTATTGATGAAGTAGTGCATTGCTTACATCTACTGTAGATCTGTGTATTGATGAAGTAGTGCATTGCTTACATCTACTGTAGATCTGTGTATTGATGAAGTAGTGCATTGCTTACATCTACTGTAGATCTGTGTATTGATGAAGTAGTGCATTGCTTACATCTACTGTAGATCTGTGTATTGATGAAGTAATGCATTGCTTACATCTACTGTAGATCTGTGTATTGATGAAGTAATGCATTGCTTACATCTACTGTAAATCTGTATTGATGAAGTAGTGCATTGCTTACATCTACTGTAGATCTGTGTATTGATGAAGTGATGCATTGCACACATCTACTGTAGATCTGTGTATTGATGAAGTAGTGCGTTGCTTACATCTACTGTAGATCTGTGTATTGATGAAGTAATGCATTGCTTACATCTACTGTAGATCTGTGTATTGATGAATGCATTGCACACATCTACTGTAGATCTGTGTATTGATGAAGTAGTGCATTGCTTACATCTACTGTAGATCTGTGTATTGATGAAGTAATGCATTGCTTACATCTACTTTAGATCTGTGTATTGATGAAGTAGTGCATTGCTTACATCTACTGTAGATCTGTGTATTGATGAAGTAGTGCATTGCTTACATCTACTGTAGATCTGTGTATCTACAGTAGATGTGTACTGATGATATAGTTCATTGGTTCTGTCTACTCTCTAAAATTGACCAATTGCAGCAGGCCCGTACACAGGATTTCATTTGGGGGGTGCTGATTTTGAAAAAGTGGACTTTTTTTCCAAGGGGGAGGGGCGATTTTGTGAAAAGTGGACAAAATTTGGACTTTTTTGTCCAAAAAAGTGTAAAAAACCTGACTTTTTGTATACTTTACATCTACTGTAGATCTGTGTATTGATGAAGTAATGCATTGCTTACATCTACTGTAAATCTGTATTGATGAAGTAGTGCATTGCTTACATCTACTGTAGATCTGTGTATTGATGAAGTGATGCATTGCACACATCTACTGTAGATCTGTGTATTGATGAAGTAGTGCGTTGCTTACATCTACTGTAGATCTGTGTATTGATGAAGTAGTGCATTGCTTACATCTACTGTAGATCTGTGTATTGACGAAGTAGTGCATTGCTTACATCTACTGTAGATCTGTGTATTGATGAAGTAGTGCATTGCTTACATCTACTGTAGATCTGTGTATTGATGAAGTAATGCATTGCTTACATCTACTGTAGATCTGTGTATTGATGAAGTAATGCATTGCTTACATCTACTGTAAATCTGTATTGATGAAGTAGTGCATTGCTTACATCTACTGTAGATCTGTGTATTGATGAAGTGATGCATTGCACACATCTACTGTAGATCTGTGTATTGATGAAGTAGTGCGTTGCTTACATCTACTGTAGATCTGTGTATTGATGAAGTAATGCATTGCTTACATCTACTGTAGATCTGTGTATTGATGAATGCATTGCACACATCTACTGTAGATCTGTGTATTGATGAAGTAGTGCATTGCTTACATCTACTGTAGATCTGTGTATTGATGAAGTAATGCATTGCTTACATCTACTTTAGATCTGTGTATTGATGAAGTAGTGCATTGCTTACATCTACTGTAGATCTGTGTATTGATGAAGTAGTGCATTGCTTACATCTACTGTAGATCTGTGTATCTACAGTAGATGTGTACTGATGATATAGTTCATTGGTTCTGTCTACTCTCTAAAATTGACCAATTGCAGCAGGCCCGTACACAGGATTTCATTTGGGGGTGCTGATTGTGAAAAAGTGGACTTTTTTCCAAGGGGGGGAGGGGCGATTTTGTGAAAAGTGGACAAAATTTGGACTTTTTTGTTTTAAAAAAGTGTAAAAAACCTGACTTTTGTATACTTTTCCAAATTGGGGGGTGGTGCATCCCCTGCATACGGGCCTGAATTGCAGATATTGCTATCTCTTAACTGTTGACAATAGAATTAATCTAAATAGAGTCGAAATATTATATTGAAATGGATTTTTGGATTGACTTTTACTCTCTTTATCTCTCTCTCTGTATAGTGATTTCACCATGCAATCAAGTGTTACTCATAATGTACTGCATACTGCAAAACTTTTTAGAGAGAACTTTTTCCTCAATTTTTCTCAATCAGAAGGTGGCGCAGAATCAATATAGGTGGCTATGAATTGGTGATATTGGTCTATTGAGTGCCCCCTAAGATGGCACCTATACTTTGATCAGCCTGTAATTGGCGGGAATTGTTAGGCCTTTACCAGTACACCGAAAAGTAGACCCACGTTAAGAGTGATATAGTTGACCTTTCTGGTCTATAGTGCGTCTTAAATAAATTAGACAAAGTATAGGACTTCAATTAATAATTTGTGATGCTTCTGGGCATGTAACAAAGCAACTCTCCAAATAAAGTAATTGATATCAATCCGCAATGTTATAAGGCCCACCGATTATGAGCTGATCAAACTATAGGGCATGTTTCCTCCCTTTTCATCAGCTATGCCACTGCAGTTACACCACTTTTAAAGTTTTATGTCATGTATGCCTACCCATGTTCAAAAGAATTACACCAGTAATGTCAATCAATGTCACAATTTTAACATCAATTCAGTAACAAACAAAATCTCACAAAGGATATTTTTACTTCAAAAAATTAATATTTTATTTTTTAACTATGTATTCATAAAACAACATTAAAACATAAGACAACTATACAAAGGAATGCAATACAAGTAGCAGCATAACTCCCTGGTCTGCTCACTCATCGCATAGACATACACATAAATTTTTGCAAAGAAAATAATGCTGTACATAATAATACTTTGTAAATGTGACAAAAGGCATATGTTATGCTTAATTAAGCCTTATTGTACGATCTTTAAAATTTTTCTTTTTTTCTCCCAAAATGATAAAATAGTTAATATGCAATCATTATGAAAGTTCCCAATCTGAAAATTATGATAATATGTCGGACCAACAGAAAATCATCCCCTTTTACTACAACTAGGGCGAATTTGACAGTTTGGTCATAGATGTAAGTTGGAACATGTGTAAGTATTACAAATATGCCAAAAAAAAAAAATCGTTTTTGAAAAAAATAAAGGTATATTCTGAAAAAAGATCGTACATTAAGGCTTTAAATGAGGGCAATTTTTAGGTCTCAACTTCCCTGTCAAGTTCCTTCCAGTAAAGTGCAAGTTCACATGAGTGAGGAAAATACCACGCCATCAACAACCCAGATCTCAACCAAGACAGAGGCTGCCACCACTTTTCAAAGATCTACGACAAACTTCTGGAGTCACATGAGTCAATATCACTCCAATATCGCCAACATCAAGAAGCAGTCACAAAAGCTAAAGAAGTGAACTTGGATGAGTCACAAAAAAATTCTGATTAAGTTTGCAGATTGCATGTGTGAATACCATACGTTTAAACATTCCAAAAATTAGACTACCTTTTTTAATGCAATTTGTCACATTTAGCTCAAATTAAGCCCTATCAGTATGCTTCAACTATATTTATAAATACGTATTTATAAATACGCAAGTGGCCTTCAACACAGCAGATAGTCTTCTTGTACATGTACATTGAATGCAAAGGCAGTCAACAACACTATCCATTTAGTATTGATTTTGATTACCTTTGTAAACAGGGATGCAAATTGTGCGGGAGCGGGGAGCACCGCTCTTAGGAAATGAGAGTCAAAATTGAGGAAATAATGCCATGGGAAGAACAAAGAAAGAGAGGAAAAAGGAGGAAAGAGAAGAAAAGAAAAGGGGAGGGGAAAGGGGAAAAGAGAAAAGAAAAAGAAGAGGAGTGAGGTACAAGATAATAGGGGAGGGCTGTGAGGCAGTGAAGCTACTGAATGGAAGAGAGGAAATCTTGACACTGGTTGTGCAAAATTTGGAGGAATTCACATTATTGTTCAAGAAATAAGAGCAAGAAAGAGGAAATGGGATATGAGGAAAATTACAATTCATCACCATATGATGTATTCAATGTAATTTAACAGGAAAAAAAGAAGTTGGATGAAGACAGGTGAAAACAGGGCACATATCTGAGGAAATTGACAGAGATGCGGCAATCATATCTGAGGAAATTTATAGAGAAGCAGCAATGAGGATTTTATGGGAACAAAAATCATGAAGAAATTCAGTGTATCAATACTAATGTCACTGAGAATTGAGGCAATTTAAAAAGAAGAACCATAAAGCACTGAACAAGTTGTGACCCCAAACTAGTGTAAAAACAAATTTTTGCGCGCTACACGCGCACATAATTTGTCCTCATTAGGCCTTTTTGGAAGCTCGAAGACTTAACATAGAGTCGCTCTAAGAATACACGCTATGTTAGCATTCTCATCTTTTAAAGTGCAGAATATAAGCTGTTTTATGCGTGGTATGATTGAGGAAATCTTGAGCCTAAAAACTTGCTCCTGAGGAAGAAATCACAATTTGCACCCCTGTAATGTAACAATACTTTGTCTGCACAGATTATCAGTTTTGAGATATTTTAAATAATATGCAAAATAAAAATAAAAATAAATAAACAAACAAATCAAAATCCTAAAAACTACAAAGGTGCAAGTATTTTTTCTGAACAAACTTACGGTTATAGGAAATACTAGATACCCTATACTATATGTATGTTAGCTTTACCAGTATATTATATTTAAAGAACAAAGGGTAATGTTGCATCTTTTACATTCAAATAATGTGTCAGAGGCAACAAAAATGAAAGTAATGGGTGAGCCGCCAAGTATAAATTATTTGAATGTGTTTCTATGGCCTAAAACATTAACATGTGATTTTCCCGCCCATCTAATTTGCATATTTGCATAATTAATTAGCATTATACTTAAAGCTAATTAATTATGCAAATATGCAAATTAGATGGGCGGGAAAATCACATGTTAAAGGTTTAGGTCATAGAGACACATTGGCAAAGTTTCAGGTCAAAATTCTTAAAGGTAAAAGTAGTATGAAGGTTTATTCATAAAATATTGGGAAAATATTGGCAAAAATTAATATTAATGAGCACATTTTGCCAATTTTCCTCATTAGCTTCATCAATATATTGGCAAAAACAATAGAATACAAAGAATCTTTCAACAGCAATATCTCAAAAACCGTTTGTCCAATTTGGCTCAAATTTTGGAATTAAGATTATTTTGCATATCTCTCTGCAACAAGTCTATTTTAATCTCAATCAGAGCAACTTGATTTTGCCTTTCGTACCACCTTAAGTCGCAAGTTAGTCATTTTGGGACCTTCTGGCCGCTGAGTTGATGTTCTTTTTTAAGGTGGTATTGGAGGCATTTTCTAGAAATTAGGAAATGCTTTGAGCATGTTTTAAACAGGTTAATTGAGTAGATTAAAGTACACTGATCAATATGCCCTTTGTTTGGAGCAAATCGGACATACAGTTTCTATAATACATCAATGTATATTTTCTTTGTATCCTATCGTTTTTTTCAATAATCAATATAGTTAATGAGCTAAAAGGACTGGAAAGGCTCATTAATATGTAATTTTTGCCAATATTATGCTAAAAATCAATGCATAGATGTTCAGGGTACTTTTATTTTTGCATACTTTTGCCCTGAAACTTGGTCAAAGTATTTCTAATAAGCTGCCTAATATGTTCATTAGATTTGAAATTCATACTCCCCCTATGGAAGATATTTCCAAAATCTTCCACAGTGGTAGTGTGAATTTTAAATGGAATAGCCCAATTGCTATATACCTTTTACTTGGAATTTATACAAGTTGTGATGGGTTTCGGTGCACTATTTCCTACATCAAATAGGATGCAAAGGCAGGCAACAACACTATCCATTTAGTATTGATTTTGATTACCTTTGTAACAATACTTTGTCTGCACAGATTATCAGTTTTGAGATATTTTAAATAATATGCAAAATAAAAATAAATAAACAAACAAATCAAAATCCTAAAAACTACAAAGGTGCAAGTATTTTTTCTGAACAAACTTACGGTTATAGGAAATACTAGATGCCCTATACTATATGTATGTTAGCTTTACCAGTACATTATATTTAAAGAACAAAGGGTAATGTTGCATCTTTTACATTCAAATAATGTGTCAGAGGCAACAAAAATGAAAGTAATGGGTGAGCCGCCAAGTATAAATTATTTGAATGTAAAGGATACGGCAGCAACCTTTATTCATATTCTTTTACAACCAAAATAGTGTGATGTAAAGAGAAAATATCACTTTTTTACCAAATATTTGAAGTTGTTTACATTAAGGTAAAGAGCGTATGCACGTCCCCAACGCAAGTGACAATGCATCTCACAGAAAAATTGTACATTGCTCTGCGTAGAATGTACATGCTTTACTGCATTTGTTATACTTCTTTTACATACATATTTTCTGAATACCACATTGTGCATCCTATCAAGAACCAAGTTATTTTACACATACACAAAATCCCTTTGAATGAATGAGATGCATAAATAAATATATCAATAAATTATGGCCCCAATACTGATCCTTCAGGAACACATCATTATATTGAGATGTTATTGAGGACTCTGTTAAAGCTGAAGATAATCGTTAAAATTACATATGAATACTACATTGATGAAAATTAATTATTAGTTTATACAAGATTATTAAAAAATATGATTTTTATAATTTACAAAAATGTCATGAATACTATGTCTATGATTAAAATTATTCATTTGTATTACGCAAGATTGTTAAAAAAATATGATTTTTATAATTTACATACAATACAATATTATATTATTCCAGTTGAAATCCATATACCCCTTATGGAAGACATTACCTTAAGGCTTAATCTCCCACACAGGGAGTGTAGATTTAAAATGGAATTACCCATTTAGGTAACCCCATTTGAAATTCACACTCCCTGTGTAGATCTTGTCTTCCATAGGGGTTGTATGGATTTCAGAATTGAAGGAATAATCCATTGTTAAATAATACTTGTTTGAAATTGAGGATTAGTTACTTGCATTATGAAAAATTTAAAATATAATTTGTAAAATTTTCAATATCATGATAAATGCTGCCCACAGTGACATAGCCAGGGGGAGCCAGGTAGGGGGGAAAACTGCCCCTACAAAATTTTTTCAGGGATAAATTGGGGACGGCAAAGAGTAAAGTGTCATTAACCCTAACCCAACTAAAACCACTCTGCGTGCATGCTTTCCATGTGACATGATGACGCAATCAGCCTAAGTCACATATACCCTACCCATGGAATTGCTGCCCGGGGCAGCCAAACCTCGGTAGCTACATGTTGGTGATTGTCTGCGTGGCATGCAAGGGGTCCCGGGTTCGAATCCCAGGGGTAACAAGTGACTTCTTTCTTCACCTTCTCTCCTTTTTCATTTCTTCTTTCCCTTCCGATAGCATAAAAACCACAGGTAGGGTTAGGGCTCAGACCGTAGAAAAAGTTCTAGGGTCTGTGGTTAGGGTTAAAATGACCAAAAAAAATAGACAAATGGGGAGAAAATTTTGGCTTTGTCTCTCCTACTAAAATCCCGGCTATGCCACTGGTACAAATGTATAGCTAATAGCACAGTTTAATGCTGTGTACACACCACACAGTATTTGTTCACGAAAATAAGTCAATACTTCCAATTTATCATAAATGTTACTACATTTATGCACCATAAATTGATTATTTAAAATCTACATAAAACACACTACAGCACTTCAAAAATGCAATGAATTTTGGTGCAACTAAACCAAACAATACAATAATAACGAACTTGCATAAATTAAAAGTTTTTAAATGTTTTACACACTACATGAATTAATTTGCATAAGTTAAAAGTTTGTGTGTTTCACACATCACAACATTACTCGTTGACTGCCGATAAAACGCCCAATAAAGACTTAGTCACCGGACCAAGCGCCGCCAGTTAAAGTACATGCCCTATCACACCACTCCACACCATACATAAATTCTCCCAGTCACATTTCCCAAATATGAAATTAAAAAAAGTCAAATTTTAATTTACTTCTTTTAAAGTTTGGCAGAGGCGGGGTTCGAACTCACGGCGCAACGCTTAGTACTCTATGAGCCTAGCGCCTTAGACCACTAGGCCACTTGTCTTCTTGTTATTCATCTGAAACTTATTTAAAAATATAATCGCAACTTCAACATAGGCCTACCACGTGACAAGCAAAGGCAGAAAACGTATTATATTTTGGAATTTTATCTGCTTAAAACATTAATGTGTATTATAATAGAGCTACCATTATTTATATTGTTGAATTCTCAAGCGCATAGAGACAATTAATACGAAAGTCCTATGATACATACACAATACATAAAATCGATTTTGATCTTGGCATTACTCGGTGACCTCCGATAAAACGCCTAATAACGCCGGTCAGTTAAAAAAAAATGCTTAAGTACATGCCCTATTGAGATAAGCAATCCTTTTGTGATATGTCCATTCATCCATATAATAATAGCAATCAGATTTTTGGATGGATGTTTTACACAGTGATTGGAGAAGAAACTATGTAAATAATCAAAAGTACATGTCTACAAATTGACAAGGACAACTCCTTTTGTCAAAATTGTTTTCACCTATTGCTCAGTATGTTAATTAATCCGATTAATTACGTCATTTCGCCAGCGTATGATATATCAGTACTAATATGTAGGCCCAAGGAGGTTAGATATAGAAAGAAGAGGAAATAGATTACGATCGCATATTGGTCCTTTGTGCCTATTAGAGTTTCCGCCAAGGGAGGAAGAAAAAAAAAGGAGGGGGGGGGAAGGAGAGAGAGACCGATGGAGTCACAGGGCTCTAAATTACATAGGCGTAGATCGGGGGATAAATGCCACAATATTTTTCCAGGGGGATGGTCAATATAATCACCCCCAATATTGACGCCTGTGTATTGGTTTGTGTCGAAATTAACCTCATATTTGGCCATTTTATAGCCACAAAATGTCATTTTTTATAGCTTCTCTTTTTTTTATTCCACTTTTGTCCCATATTTCACCAGTTTAGTTTCAAATAAATAAATAAATAAATAAATGTAGATATTTATATAGCGCTTTATGCCGTAAACAGCCTCAAAGCGCTTTACATTTATTCCGCCGTTATTAGAATATGTCGGAACCACGTTTGCTGCCTACAAATGGCGCAGGGTTCATCAGTACAACGACTGTGACTACCCCTAACAGCTTCCCATTGCACCTGGGTGGGGTGAGGCAAGCGTGACAAAGCGCCTTGCCCAAAGGCGCAACACGGTGGCGGACGGGACTCGAACTCACGCACGTCAAGCAAGCTCTCAGATTATGAGTCCAAGGCCGTAACCACTGAGCCACCGTGCCACAATAGGCCTATGCTAAAATTTTCGCGCGCATTTGTACCAAAATCCTAACCTAACCTAAAACATAACTTTAACCCTTAGATTGGAGCTCTACTAGAAGTAAAAATATAGATAGTGAACGAATTTAGTATTTCTATATCTATGTGAGAATGATACAATAGAGGCCCTGCATGAAATTATTGATTGGCTCCAAACAAAGGTTTTCAACCGTGTCCTTCACCGTAGTTATGGCGGAGTGCAGTCCATTCAATCAAATGTTGTCATCAACCTATTTGATCGTAGTGCATGATTATGTGTGTGAGACGAACTGTCACGGTAGATTGCAATCATGCTTTTGTTGAATGCATTTGAGTAGTCCGCCATATTTACGGGATGATACGTCGCATGCAAGGCCTCTATATGACATGATGAACATAGTCATTGATGCATCAGTTTTAAAATAGACTAGGCGGTTACCCATATTTGGCGGTTCTCGGCTGGGCGCGATTACCAGGCTGATGGTGACATGCCCATATGACAATTTTACTAATTTGACCTCAGATGACCCCAGGGTGACATTGGATGACCCCAAAATGACATAAACTTATAACTCTAAATGTTGACTGTACCTACCAAGTTTCATGCCCATATATGAGCTTTTACTAATTTGACCTCAGATGACCCGTGGTGACCTTGGATGACCAAAAAATGACCTTCAAAAATGCTGCTTTAAATGTTGACTGTACCTACCAAGTTTCATGCCCATACGACACTTTTTAGTAATTTGACCTTAGATGACCCCTGGGAGGGGACCCGTGGTCAGATGACTTAACGAACATAAACATCTTCTTGCCAGCACAGAACTATACCCACCCACCGAGTTTGAGCCCCGTACGACCTAGTTTCATGACCATATGACAGTTTTTAGTCATTTGACCTCAAATGACCCCTGGGAGGGGGGCCCGTGGTCGGATGACTTAACGAACATAGACATCTTCTTGCCAGGACAGAACTACACCCACCCACCGAGTTTGAGCCCCGTAGGACCTAGTTTCATGCCCATATGACAGTTTTTAGTCATTTGACCTCAAATGACCCCTGTGAGTTAGCCCCGGGGCCGGACGACTTAACGAACATAAACATCTTCTTGCCAGGACAGAACTACACCCACCCACCGAGTTTGAGTCCCGTACGACCTAGTTTCATGCCCATATGACAGTTTTTAGTCATTTGACCTCAAATGACCCCTGGGAGGGGGCCCCGAGGTCGGATGACTTAACGAACATAAACATCTTGCCAGGACAGAACGTCACCCACCCACCGAGTTTGAGTCCCGTACGACCTAGTTTCATGCCCATATGACAGTTTTAGTCATTTGACCTCAAATGACCCCTGGGAGGGGGCCCCGGGTCGGATGACTTAACGAACATAAACTTCTTCTTGCCAGGACAGAACTACACCCACCCACCGAGTTTGAGCCTCGTACGACCTAGTTTCATGCCCATATGACAGTTTTTAGTCATTTGACCTCAAATGACCCCTGGGAGGGGGGGGGCGGGGTCGGATGACTTAACGAACATAAACTTCTTCTTGCCAGGACAGAGCTACACCCACCCACCGAGTTTGAGCCCCGTACGACCTCACGACGGCCTCACATTAGCAGTCACAGACAAAACCTAAATCTACAGAATATATCCATTACTCGTCGATACTCGAAAGAGCTCAAAATAAATAACTTAGAAAATTTTCTTGATGTCCTTTAACATGTTTTCATAGTTAACCATCGTTAGCCATGGATATCTATCATGAGAACTGACCGGTGACTAAGTCCGATTTATTGGGACGTTTATCGGCAGTGAACGAGTAATGAGCTACATTTTAAAAGGGCATTTCGTGATCCACAGCATCATCCCCCAACTTTTCTCAAAAAAAGTTGAGATTTTTATACCACTGGAAACCTCATAATAAATAATGTTTATGTACCAAATATTTCTTGAAGATTAATTCATTTAGCAAAAATATTGTCAAATTTGAATTTCGTTCTTGTATACCAGAATGAAATTACAACTGTGACCTATCGAGCAGTGTAATACACATAATCATGCATAACTCACTAACGCAAAATCGGAATCAACTGAAATTTTGGGAATACGCTTTTTTCATGGAAATCTACTGAAAAATGTCATAAAAAGAGGATGCTAGGATCACGAAATCCTCCTTTAATACTCCAAAAGACAGTTTCTTCAATATTCGATTGTGTTTGCCTCGTAGGCATGAGTTGAGGAAAGATGTCACAATCATGTAATATTAAATTAAGAAGATGGTCTAAATGGGCTATTCCAGAAAATAAGTGCACACCCCCTATAGAGTAACATTTCAATTAAAGAAATGTCTGGATTTCCAAATCTGCTGTCTTTAAACGACTGTAATTCCATTTGCCAGTATGACTTGAAAAAGCTTGGAAATGCAATAAAATGAATAAAAAAAATCATGGAAATGTCCATAATGAGCTCCTAAATAGATGATTTATGATTTTGAACTATTATTCTGCCTGATTTTTTAGCCTTTGGATTTTCAACAATCACATCTGGACAAAAAGTCTGGAAATCCAAACTCTGCTATAGAGGCGTGCATCTATTTTCTGGAATAGCCCAATGCATCATTCTACCAGGGCCCAAGATGGTGTGAGGATTGCAAATGAAGAATGTGGAGCGAAGCGTTTTATAAACCACAAGGAACTTGCTTTAAAATTTAAGTGTTTAATACACCATGTTGAGCTTGCATATTTAAAGTTTGAAGTGCTTTACAAATTGCACACCACCATGATGAACTTAAAATTAAAAACTTTTTTGTGTTTCACAGGCAATATAGACATTGCGAGGTGATCAGAAGTTTCTTTCCACCCCATTAGTTTCCAATGGGACCACAGGAATATTATTATATTCTGACCGCTGAACACATCATCAGTGTCACTACCTGAACTAAAAATACCATATTCTCGTCGTAGATCAGCACTTGTTGCCTTTTATGCTTCTTCAGTTAGCTGGGATCCACAGAACAGTTGGCATTAGTGTTCTCCTTCCTTCTTTGTATCTGTGTCACTGCAAAATAAAGTAAAAATTTGTGAGAATGAGGACATTTTTATTATGAAGAAAGAACATAATAACTTGCTTATTTGTAAATGACACTTACAGCTTAAAATGTACATAATTTGTTGAATAATGAAAAAAGGTGTGAATTGGGAGAGATTTTAAAATAAATCTTGGGACCTCAAGATTTAATCAACCAATCGGATTCATCGATTCATGGTATAGGTTTTTTTAATTTTTTCATTCAACCTTATTAACTAGGGTCTAATGTAAACTGGGCCACATCTTTTGTGAACTATAATTATGCGGCTTGTAATTAAGATGGGCCTCACAACAAAGGTTTGTAAATGCAAATAATATGCAAATGATATCATTAACACGGTGGGGTGTGTGTGGAGCTAAAAGGTCAGTCTAAAACTGACCTTCAAGCAGCAATTAAACAATACTTTTCAAAGTGCACTCACCCGGGGCCACTCTCACAAAAATTGTCTCCCACCTGCGTCCGAACACCTCTGAAATGCACCCTTAATGGCGAATTTTTACATCACCAAATTGCACCCCATGCCAAATCCTACCCTAAATGGCGTAGCACATGCAAAAACCATACCCTAAATGGCGTCAACTTGGAAATATCTATATTGATACCCTAAGTGGCGTAAACAGGGAAATGAGCTAATTTGTTACCCAAGGTGTCTTTTTGATGTTGCAGACATATAGATACTGAAGAAAACATGCACAAAGGTAACAAGAATCAATTAAAAAGTGGTGATTTTTATCAAATTAGTGCAAACTCACTCAAACAATAATATTACCAACCCTAAACGTCTAAGGATTTGGCTGAAAAAGGACCCTAAATTGCGATGCCTTCTGAAAAAGTACCCCTTTTTCAAAAAGACGTCGACGCCGCTGTGTGGTGAAAAACATACCCTTTTAGACGCTTTTCTTGGACACGGGTGCGTAGCAAGTTAAGTAGTGAGTGACCCCCCGGGGCACTCACCTTATTAACTAGAGCAAGTATATTGTAAACCTTGCAAGTATAGTTATCAAAATCGGTTCAAGACCAAATAGCAACTTTAAAAGTTTTTACACAAGAAAATGTAAATGTTGAAAAGGCTGATGAATGATGATCTAAGTATGAATGCTTTGCATGAATTCATACAACAATTTACATATATTCAAATGAGCTGATTTGTTTCCTTTTTAAGATGTCTGGTGGGGTGTGTGTGTGGGGGGGGTCTCTTTTCCATCTTGTGTGATCTCTATTTGGCTGTCTGTTTGTACATAATGTTTGTATGAAACAAGAGAATTGTTGCCAATTTAGATATTCATAATCTGATGATGATTGTGACTTGCTCCAACAAAATGAGTGTTAACTTGCAAGTTAGTCATTTTGAGACCTTCTGGCCGCTGAGTTGATGTTCTTTTTTAAGGTGGTATTGGAGGCATTTTCTAGAAATTAGGAAATGCTTTGAGCATGTTTTAAACAGGTTAATTGAGTAGATTAAAGTACACTGATCAATATGCCCTTTGTTTGGAGCAAATCGGACATACAGTTTCTATAATACATAAATGTATATTTTCTTTGTATCCTATCGTTTTTGTCAGTTAATGAGCTAAAAGGACTGGAAAGGCTCATTAATATGTAATTTTTGCCAATATTATGCTTAAAATCAATGCATAGATGTTCAGGGTACTTTTATATTGCATACTTTTGCCCTGAAACTTGGTCAAAGTATTTCTAATAATAAGCTGCCTAATATGTTCATTAGATTTGAAATTTATACTCCCCTATGGAAGATATTTCCAAAATCTTCCACAGGGGTAGTGTGGATTTTAAATGGAATAGCCCAATTTATACAAGTTGTGATGGGTTTCGGGGCACTATTTCCTACATCAAAATTTACAATGTTCATTTACTGTAATTTTCTCCAAACTGACTTCCTGGTTCATAACATTTATATTATCATTAGGCAAAAAAAAAAAAGCTTTGTCTCAAAGCTCACGAGAAATTTAAAAACAAATGCGAAATGCGATTTTTTTTGTATTTTTTATTCACGACTTTTTTCATGGTATTTTGAGAAAAAAGCCGATTTTTTCTGGAAAAACTATAAAAAAAATTGTTTTGAAATAAAAAAATTTCCGCATTTGTTTTTTGTCAAATCGTGGATTTTACAAACGCTGCGTCAAGCTTTGAGATTAACCTTTTTTTTTTTGGCCTTATCAATAATGAACGGACAAGTTGACAAATGTTACAAAAGTATATAAGTATTCTTTATTTGCCTTATAGTTAAATATCAACCATGCTTGTAAATCTTGATATATTTGTCCAAGCAAATTATGCTGCATGAATATCACATGAACACAGATAATACTACCACTTTGTAGAACATATCAGGGGGTCAGAGCAGAGCCAAAAAGCCCTAAGTGCATTTTTGGCCAAAATGAGATTTTGGTACCAAAATAATCATTACAACTTAACCTGGGCACCTTTTGATTGTATAGCCATAATGAAGCTATATCCACAGAAACTGTTATCAGCGGAAATGTAAAGCTTAAGTGCAACACTAATGCATGTAATGTGTGAGAGCCAGAAGGCAAAAATGCATGTATCATTAAATGGCATTTTTGTACTTAGGGCCTTCTGGCTCTGACTCCTCGATATGTTACTTTCTTGTAGACATCTTGTACCATATTTGATCTAATTGGTGCCCTGGGTGATTTACTAAGACAATTGAAACGGGTGCATAGGTCATCTTAATTTAATAGTTTTTCTCAAACCCCATCCCAGGTTGAAAGCCTAATGCAGAATGTGGTTTTTTTTAAAGGTTTTTTATATCAAACTGTGGGATGAGCTATTTGATAAGAATACGGCGGGGAATACAAACACATAGTTGTTTCATGCACCGTGTCTATTGAGATTTATGTATATTTTGTCAATATTTAATAACATTACGTTATCATGTTTTCGAAACTGTTTTCTGAATGTTATTAAAAAGGGTTTCCTGTGATTTTAACCATTTTACCCAATTAAATAAAGAGGTAAGGGAGCAAATTATGGTGAATATGGTACATATTGTTATTACACTTGTAATTTAACCATTCAAACTTAGTACAACTGCCAAGGGTAGCATACATTCTCAGTCTTATGTTAAGTTGTAATTGTACTACATGTAAAAACATTTCTTCTTGTCAAACCAAGAATAGTTTACTGACCTTACAGTTTCGACCATCTTGAACAATGGCCCCCTTCAGAGTGATGTTTGTCGATCTAAGTTCTGTATGCCAATAGAGGGTGCATTAGCACCCAGAAGAGGGTCGTAAAAGTGACTAAGGTAATATGCCCCCTCGTCTCTGTTCATGGTGTTCGGTGCTCTCTTCCATCAACAAATATCACTCTGAAGATGGCCATCGTCCAAGATGTCAGCAAACAATTCTTGTTTTTGACAAGATGAAATGTTTTTAGTACAACTACAACTTAACCATTTGGATTTGATAATATGAAATGTATTATATGCATTTTATAGCAGGGATTTTAGCATGTACATTATATGATCTCCACACCTGGCTGTTCAGGTTTCAATTTGGTCAATTAAAACCAGTTTGTATTCCTGTTTACAAAAATACCTTGGTACAGCAATCAACCATATTAGTCGCAGCCATGACAACCAACATGGTAAACCAGGCTTTGTTTTCCTGTATACAAAATGTCATTGATACAGCAATCAACCATATCATATTAGTCTCAAACATTAGAACCAACATGGTAAACCACGCTTTGTTTTCCTGTTTACAAAACATCACTGATAGTCTGATACAGCACATGACAGTGTACTATTGTTTTTCCACGTAAAATCAAACATTTGGATATTGTCTATGAGGAATTGTTTATACGTACATGATATCAAAATTAATATTGATCTAGTTTTTTCTTTTTTAATTAATTTCATCTTTTTAAGGGGGTACTACACCCCTGGCCAATTTTGTGCCTATTTTTGCATTTTTCTCAAAAATTATAGCGCATTGGTGACAAGTAAGATATGTATACATGTATTAAAGGGGCAAGGACTACAACTACTGCACTGCAAATTCAGCAACTCAAGGCAAGTAGTTATTGATTTATTGATCAAATATTGGTTTTCCCTCATTTTTGACTGTAACTCCACAACTGTTGTCTATGCTCAAATAAAATTTCCAGTGCAGTAGTTGTAGTTCTTGCCCCTATAATATACATATCTTACTTGTCACCAATGCGCGATAGTTTTTGAGAAAAATGCAAAAATAGGCACAAAACTGGGCAGGGGTGTAGTACCCCCTTAAAGCAATACAATTTGAAATTTTCTCATTTGATAGCACCACAAATGCCATCTTACAGGCACTTGGAAGAATTATTATGTTTGTTACTGAAATGCACCCTTGGTAGGGGTGTGCAGCATTAAGCGTCTAGCTTTGAGAGCTTAGAATTGATTTTCCGGCAAAATAGGGGCTTCTGAACTGAAAATTCAACATATTTATTTGGGTCTAGTCTAGTGAACTAAATTTGGTCAAAATTATAGGATGTGGAGCAAAGAAATTCAATTGTCAAAGTTTTATGAGGCTAAAGAACTGCAGCATGATTCCAAAATGTGGGTCTTCAGAACCACTGGAAAACCTGAAAAAGGGACCCTAGACTGACGCAACATGACTGACCAATACCCAGCACCACCTTTACATGCGAGCTCCCCCACCCCAGTGGATGACCACCCTTTTTGTACCAGAGGGGCCCATAGTGAAATGCATATTTTAAAGGCTATCCTTTTTTAACCTGAGGGCCACATTGTGAAATGCACATTTTAAACAGTTTGATAGGCTCCATATACAGTGTTGTTCATTTAAAAAAAAGGCGCAGTGATTTATAGTGCGCTACGCACAGGCACAACGCCTAGACGTTGATCCACAAGCCTCAGCACACTTTACAGGTTGTCGCTGACCACTATGGCCCCACATCATCCCATAAACCATAAAACAACAAATCAGGGAATTTGCTGCTTCAAGAGCGCACACCCTTAGACAGTCCACAAATAACCTTCGTAACCAGGATCAGCTCCCCGAGTTTCGTACGGGTTACAACGAGACAATTAGCAGTAAGTTCCTTGTCCAGGGAATTTCAAGCTAACTCAATTATACACATTATATTTGTATTATATTAATTTTGTGGAAGAGAAGTAGAATTCTTATTTCTTAAGAAAATGTTACAATATGGCTTGTGTAATTGAGTACATAACATTTTCAAATGAGTCAAGGGATGTGCAATAACTGAGCCCCTGGAATGGGTAAAAAGGTGGGGAAAGCAAGAAATATTTGGCAAGCCAAAAGGGGGCAAGAAATTATCGGCACACATTAATGTTAATGGGCACCTCTTCAATATTACATGTACCCTCTAAATGAAAATGTTCAAATATACAATTTTCTGCTTGAAACCATATATGCAATATGCATCATCTAATTTTTTTGATTTAGATCATGAAAATTAGAAGTTAGTGTTCCCCAAATTTGACCGGTGGGGGGGGGGGGGGGCAAGGTTTTTAGCATTAACATGAGAGGAAGGGGCAAGCATTTTTTGGTATGATGTTACTAAACTTTCCCTTCCCAGTACTCAAAATTATTGTAGAGCACTTTATTACAACTCTGTGTCACGATACAGTAGAATTCCGCCTACAAGCATATATGCTTCTAAATGAGAGTTTTTTGATGAAAGAGACAAACGCCAAATACCCTCCACAAAAACATTTCAATAGATTGGTTTTACAATAATATGTGTTTGTACAGCCGCCTATATCAGTAACATAGTTGCTCAAACCTCAAACTCAGAATAACGTTTTGGTGGAGAGTGTCTGCCTCTCATCTCTTTCGTCAAAAACAAAAAACACCCTTGTTTAGAGGCATATGCTTGTAGACAGAATTCTACAGTATTAAATCTTAGTCAATATAGGGACAAGGGGAAAATAGGGGCAAAAATTGGAAAGGATTTTTTAGCTCAATTAATATATGCTGAACCATCTTCCAAACACTCATGGTTTGCTTTCCAACTTATATTGAACAATAAAATGTACAGTATATCAGTATTTATTTTTATAATTATTGCACAGCACAGACTTCTTACATTTTGCATCTAGTGAGCAGGTTTTTGTTGGTACTTTTTAAAATGAATAAAGTTTTAAAAATTGAGCTCCAGTCTCCAGAACACTTTCAAATTCTTGTTCCTATTCACCCATGTCCCCATTCACTCTATGCATATTCACCTTATTAAGTAATGGTAATGTACATCTATTGGATTTGAACAGAATAATTCTGGGGGTTGGGGGTTGGGGGGGTACTCAGTACAAATGACCATACGGGGACGTGCCGCAAATATGGGTAGCATTTTCAGCCTTTTGGTATATCAATGACCCCTTTTTCAAAGCCTATTTTGGTATATGAATGGGTCCTTTTTTCAAAACTTTCTCAATTTTTTTGGAAAATAACCAAATTTTTCCTTAATCTATAACCAAAATTTTCCTAAAATTTTGGGAAAATTTGTAAAAACTAAAACAATTTGGGTTAAATTCGGCTGAAAATGTTGACTTTTGGTATATCAATGGGTCCAAATTTCTTGAAAAATTGGTATATTTATGGGTCCACTGTCAAATTCTTAGTGGCATGTCCCTACCAAAATCAAACTTGAGTACCCCCCCCCCCCGAATAATTCATGCCTCGGCAAGAAGAAAATATATATGTCTTGTTAGACATGAAAACACAGTGTCTATATTATTCATTGTAGGGATTAGTTTCTAAATTAGTAAATATTCGAAAAGTTTAAAAAAATGATATCGTCCTATGGGAATAGAGTTGTTTGGGATTAACAAATCCCTGAAAGTTCCTTTAATGTATAGTTGCAAGACTATTTGGTGATGGATTCCTGTACTAATGCATGACTTTATCAATAGATGTTAATATGTTACTCATAGTCCCCGAGTTGTGAGTTCATGAACCACTAAGCAAGCCGTTATGATGAAACAAGTCTACATGTATGAGCGAGTAGTACCACATCAGTAGAGGTCTAGGAAAAGAGAACAATACAATAGAAAGCCTATGACAAGCTGCTATCATACCAAAGATTGGATAAGGCCAAAAAAAGTTTGTCTCGGCTTCCCTGGCGCATAGGTTTTAAAATATGCAGTGTGTGCTTTTCTTTTCTTTTTAAAAATGTTTTTGAGGGGTTTGTTTTAATTGTCAGAGGAAAAATTAAAACTTGAATCTGAAAAAACAAAAAATACCGCATGGGACTTAGGATTTTGGCCAAATGGAAACTGAGACAATTTTTTTTGGCCCAAGATTGATGAACATTATAAATTGTAATGCATGATTAGCACCGGGGGGGCTCACGTTTGGTTTGGGTATAGACATACCTCTGAGATGCTGAAAATGGGCCTAAATTTATATCAATTTTTGCAAAATTTCTCATTTCATTTTTGGAATCTGTGCTAACAGTACTAAAATTGACCTAAAAAAGAAGGCCACTGCTATACCAGAGGTACCAAAACGGGCCTCATATTTGCGGTACGTCCACATATGTGACATGATCAAGGGGAATGAGTCACATGTCGATGTTGGTCAAAAATGAGTTTTACATGTTTCTAAATAGAATATCTAGGGAGCTTTCAGAAACTGAAAACCCCATACATCTTTTCTTTGAGAAGTTACATCAATTTATCAATCACTGAAAACAATATAAAACAAAAGAATTTAACACTTGCTTTGCCAATATCTCAAAATCAATATTGGCGACATCTGACTCATTTTCCTTGGCCGTGTCACATATGGTCATTTTTATACTCTGGATCCCTTGCAATACGGGTACTCTATAAGACCCTCTTTTTCCATTCAGGTGACCTCCCATCAAACAGTTTTTCCATTCTAGAGACTCCCATTTTAAGACTTTTGTCTTATACCCACAAATTAGCTTCAAATTTGAGCTCCAAGCTTTTGTTTCTTAAATTTTTTAATAGATTTTTTGGGCCATAAGGGCAAAACAAATCCCCATTTTAGTTCCAGAGGCCCCATTTTATGTCTGGTCCAGGGCCTGCATTTATTGAAATCTGGGCAGCACATGCCAACCAAAAAAGTATTTAAGTTGAGTACCCCTGGATTAGCACACTATGGTATGTATGCCCCATCCCCTGGATTAGCACACAATGGTATGTGAGTGCATGTTGTATTCAACAGTTGTGTGTACAGACACACTACATGAACATAAGAAGAACGCAGAAGACTGCGAAATATGAATGTGAGCATGACGTAGAACAATAAGCTACAATACAATCATGTTGGTGACAGGGGTTGATTTAGACCATGTTCACATTAGAAAATTTCTTCATTCGACGAAGATAAGTTAATCTTGATTAACTAGTTAAGCATGCGTCAACTACACATTACGCTGAATGAAGATCGAACAAAGACATTGCACTGTACACATTTCGTGAAAATGAACGAAGCTCGAACGAAGCTATCATATGGATTTCTTTTTCGAAGAAAATATTTACCAGGGCTAACTCTTCCTCCTCTGTCCATGTTTTGCCCCGTGTGTTCATGACTTCAATCGACTTAAAGACTATAAACACACTTTCCAAGCTAATTTTAATTGAATAAGTTGGGAAAATTCAATGAAAATGTTTTAACTAATCCGAGAAACTAATTTGGTGCTATATGAATTGAGACAGCATGCGAGAGACAGCTGAGATGCATACGCCCTATGACCTAAGCCGGCGTGGGCCACTTGTCAAAATCACTTTCATTCGTTGAACGAAGCGAGCATACACATTACAAAATTAGCTTCGTTGAACGAAGTATTCCTTCGTCAAAACAACCTTTTTAGCTTCGTTGAACGAAGCAATTTTAATCTTCGTTGAATGAAGAAAATTGCGTGCACATTATGAAAAAAAGATTTTTAATCTTCGTTCAAGGTTCGTCGAAAGAAGAAAATTTTCTAATGTGAACAGGGTCATAGAAAAGATCTACAAACATGCACAAATGAGCTGAAACAGGCTAAAAAGTACACCACAGCAGCAAAAATTATATGCACAGCTGAACACCTACATGCATTTGTCCATGTAAACCCCTCTAAATCGAGCCCTGGTTGGTGATGAAGGCATAGCATGGGAGCTGTACATTGCTACGAGATATTTCAATTGTCTCATCACCTAGGTGACCAATAAATATTCATTTTTGGCCAATAGATAATAAGGTAGGGACCGAGTCCCGGTAATTCGAGTCCCGTCCAAAAAAAAAAAAAAAAAAAAAAATGTCAAGATGTTATGTATTTTAATATGAAAATTGATACTTTGTATTCATGTCATACTCTATTATTATGATTTCAAAATGCATTCAAATTCAATGCATTTTGAAATCATTAATAGACTATGACATGAATACAAATTATCAATTTTCATATTAAAAATACAAATAAACATCTTGAAATTTTTTTTTTTTTTTTTAGGTCAACCATGAATGATCCTAGCATTTAGGTCTAGGTCCAGGGACAATACCACCTCGAAAAATAAACGGGTACCGGGCACAAAATTACCCGAAAATCCCAACCCTAATAGATAACCACAATCTTTAAATTACCAATGGTGGCGTGGCGCCAGGAATTTTTTTTGGTGGGGGCATTGGGGGGCAAAGTGAATTTCAGGGGGGGCAAAATCAACAAATTTTGCACAAAATTGCACCAAAAAGTGGAACTTTTCATAATTTTACTGGGAGGCAACAGGGGGGGGAGGGGCAAGAGTTCTGACTGGGGGCCCCCTGGCACCGCCACTGTAAATTACATATTTATTACACAAATATCAGTTAGCATTTTATGCTTTATTTTAGTACTTGATGCTTTTCTGGAAGAAAATGCATAATAATGTGTGTAAATATTCAACAGAAAATTCAACATATACAATCAACATGTAGGCCTATATACAATATGCCAGGTTCATTGTTAATAGGGAATAATTTTGAAGAAAATCAATCTTAAATAGTATCAGTAAGATATCAATCTTAAGGGCTGGGGTATGAACGTTTGGACAGTATTTATTTTGGGACATTAGAGCACATCAGACATATCGAATTGCATTCTGAATACGAAGAATGTCATTCTGATATCAAATAATTTTGATTTTTGAAATTAGCAATTTAATACACATTTTATGGAAAATCATTAAAATTGATATTTTTGATATTTAACAGTACTTGAAGTAAACTTTATAAATCTGATGATTTATACTTAAAGTGTATGTAGGTGGGATGAAAAGCCGACGATCAATTGAAAATTTTGACCTTTCATATTGAAGATATGGATTTTTCCCCAAAACACCCCAAAAAATAGGTCTTTTGGGAAAAAAATCCATATCTTCAATATAAAAGGTCAAAATTTTCAATTGATCGTCGGCTTTTCCTCCCTGCTACATACACTTTAAGAATATATCATTAGATTTATATAATTTACTTCGAGGACTGTTATATATCTAAAATTTGAAAAATATCAAATTTTTATAATTTGTCATAAAATTTGTATTATATTGTGATTTTCAAAAAATGAAAATTATTTGATATCAGAAAGACATGCTTCGTATTCAGAAAGCAATTCGATAGGTCTGAGGTGCTCTCATGTCTCACAAAAAATACTGTCGAAACGCAATAAACGCTCATTTTGGATCCCTTAAATAATATCAGTAAGATATCAGTATTTGCAATGGTTCAATGTGTACTACATCATAAATATTGTGCATTGTATTTTCACCATTATGATGCAGTGATCCGCAAAGGGTTCTTTACAGGTAGGGCTAGGCCAAGTCAATTTTGTAATAATGAAAATAGGCTAGGCTAGATCATGTTGGATTGTTGGAATGTTGTATGATTTAATTTTTAGTTTTGGTAGAATTTCACAATTCAGAATTTCACCTGTATCAAAATATACAGTGCATTTTTCATAGACCCTGTTCACATTAGAAAATTTCTTCATTCGACGATTAATCTTGATTAACTGATTAAGCATGCGTCACACATTACGCTGAACGAAGACCGAATGAAGACATTGCACTGTACACATTTCATGAAAAACGAACGAAGCTATTAACGCCCGGCTATTATTAAAACCGGCGAAGGTCACTTGTCACATGATCACTTTCCTTCGTTGAACGAAGCGAGCGTACACATTACAAAATTAGCTTCGTCGAACGAAGTATTCCTACGTCAAAACAACCTTTTTAGCTTCGTTGAACGAAGCAATTTTAATCTTCGTCGAAGGAAGAAAAGTGCGTACACATTAGGAAAAAAGATTTTTAAATGTGAGCAGGGTCATATATATGCAGTAATATGCTCAGCCTTATCACAAAATAAACTAGAGCGGTTCTCGGCTTTCGCGGTTCTCGGCATTCGCGGTTCTCGGTAGTGTGGGTTGGTCCGTATGTGACGTTTCTGTTCAGAACCTTGTGTGACCCTTCCCCCAGAAAAAAATCATCCGCCACCACTGGTTATAACAAGGGCCTTGTAAATGCAACTGGTGAGACAGAGCCTCGAATGACGTTTGTGTTTTCAGTCTGATTTCAGTTCCCTAACAGGTACAAAGTTTACGCATTATCATTAGGCCTACCAAGTATTGTATGTCCTATAATCTCTTATGTATGACATGGATCTTTACCATGATTGTGCAAGCCAAAAAATATCATTTCAATACCCCAAACATGCGTTAAAAAAGACCATGTTTTACACATGCAACCTCAAGTTTAGACATATAATTTAATTTTCCCTAAACCCTCATGCACGGGAAAAATCATGCCGCCACCATTTATGACAAGGGCCTTTTAGGGTGCACACCAGTAAATAACCCCCACTGACTTTCTGTACAGACAGGGGCCGGGAAAACAACTCAGTTCTTCAAAACTTCCCTTTCTGCAAGCAGAAGGTCAGATGACGACATCCATTGTAAAAATTAATATATGGATTTCAGGATTTTTTTTCCAGAAATATTGTAAAAAGTTCAACCTGTAACCCATACAGCTAACGCCACCTCACAAACAGCTTGGTGTTTCTGAAATGTAACACATTTTGAAAGTCGTCATAAAAAGTCGGATCCTGCTAAATTTACACAGACAATCTAATTTACAGGCCTAAATGATGATTAAATATGAATCAGGGCCTAATAGTTGCCTTTTAAGCCTTTTCTAATGTATTACATTAAGTCATATTGCACATTTCCTCGTTTCAAATACTGTTTTTTCCCTTCCAGGGTGTAGCTAGACTTCTCCGTACTCCACTTGCCAATTGTGCTTCTGGCTATTGCATTTAAGCTTAAAACTCTGATTATTATTTGTGCACAATTGATAGATTTTCACATCTAATCTTTTCAGTCACCGTCGCCCTCTGTTTGTTAGCTTCCCAAGTGGACTACTGACTTTGGATTGCGGATAACTTTTTAACACGGGATTCTATGGAGAGTTAGGCCAATTTCTGGCCTAACTAAAATTGGTCATGATGTAATGCATCTTTAAATGAATCTGGCTTGTGATTGGTCCCCAGATATCGTTATTGATTGAACAAATTCATCAGGATCGGTAGAGTAAACTAGTAAACCAGAGTTCGTAGTATCTGATCCAAGAAAATGCACTTACTGTGTACGTTTCAACAACCACTGTTGTCTTTGTCAACACTTGATGAGGAGTGACTGCAATCTACTGACAACCAACGCTAGAGGGATATGTAAAATCAGGCGGTTTTTGCGATTTTAGCCATTAAGCCCCCGCATAAATCTGAAAGCCCCTCTGAGCCCCCCCTCCTGGAGACGCTATTGCAAAATCAATGGAGAGAAACTATACTACCTTGTTTCTTAATAAAATGTAACGGGGAACATCAGGCAACTATGAGAGCCAAAAAGGCCTCAAATTGAGCAAAGAAAGACATTAATTTTCACGTGCATTTCAACCAAGACGCTTTCTTAGTGGTGTTCGCCCTTAATTTCATATTATCATGCCCGTTTTATTTTGTTTTATGTTAAGGGCTGGGGTATGAACGTTTGGACAGTATTTATTGTGGGACATTAGAGCACATCAGACATATCGAATTGCATTCTGAATACTAAGAATGTCCTGATATCAAATAATTTTGATTTTTTGAAATTCGCAATGTAATACACATTTTATGACAAATCATTAAAAATTGATATTTTTGATATATAACAGTCCTCTTCAATATGAAAGGTCAAAATTTTCAATTGATCGTCGGCTTTTCCTCCCAACTACATACACTTTAAGAATATGTCATTAGATTTATAAAATTTACTTCGAGGACTGTTATATATCAAAAATTTGAAAAATATCAAATTTTAATAATTTGTCATAAAATTTGCATTATATCGTGAATTTCAAAAAATGAAAATTATTTGATATGAGAAAGACATTCTTCGTATTCAGAATGCAATTCGATATGTCTGATGTGCTCTCATTTCCCACAAAAATACTGTCGAAACGCTCAAAACGCTCATTCCAGATCCCTTAAGTATATGTCATATTACATGTTTCACATTTGTACGATTTTAAATAATTCTTTATCATGTTTATAGGACATGCTCTGTTATATTTTATATCCTCTTTTCATTCTTGAAAAGATAGATCATGCTTTTATTTCACCCATTGGGTATTTCTTTATTAATTTGTGTTTATATGGCGATTTCAAGTGGGATAATAACTCCTGGATGACGTAAGCATAATGTTGATAGATTTAAATATCATTATAAATAGGCACTTAATAATAATGATATTGAAATAAATTGATAAATAGATAAATTAATAGATAAATAAATAAAAGATATATAAGCCTAGATAAATAATAAATAAATGATAAACTAGGAGTAAATTGCAAACATTAAATATCTTAGAGCAAATGAGCATTTAATAAGTTTTTGAGATAAATATTTTGCCCCTTCTAGTACATTTTATCATTATTTTATCTTTTACTAATTTTTTTTTGGGACATGCTCGCTTATTTATTTTTTATGTGTTCCTCTTATCATTTGTGAAGTATTTCTTTATTTTTGTTTTAGTACAAGTGATCACTGAGTATGTTTAACTGTGGAAATATCGGTAGATAAGGTATTTTTTATTTCACCCTTGAGTATTATTTATAAGTGTATCAACATACATTTCACATGTCATGATTTTTCATTGTTTTATTTTAAAGCAATTCTTTATTGGGGTGCATGCTCTCATATATTAGGTGGTTTTTTTTTCATGTTCCTCTTGTCATTCTTGATAGATGGCTGTTTATTTATGTCGCGTGTTAAGTATTTTTTTCATTTTTGGTCGAAGTGTATAATTATCATCACATGCTGTACGCTGTTTATTTATTTCGCCCTCATTTTCTTTACTTTGGTTTTTAGATCTTTAGTTCTTTATTTTTGTTTCTGTGAATATCATCCGAAAAGTAGGCCTTCTGCACATTATGATTTTTCCTTGCTTTATTTAACTCTTTACTGGGGTGCATGCTCTCTGCTGGTTTTTTTCATGTTCCTCTTATCATTATTGACAAGATAGCACCTGCTGTACGCTGTTTATTTATTTCACCCTAAATTATTTCTTTACTTTTGTTTTTAGATTTTGAAGTTGATATCATGATATCACACGCTATGTTTTATACCAACCGCATTGTCTGGTTAAAGACAGTTCTTGTTTTAAATCCTGAATACAATGTCAACATTCAGTTCGTTCACCTCACAATGCGGTGCGATGTTATACAGGTGGTGTACGACGTGCAGTCCCTAAATTCAGTAAATTTTCATCGTCAACCGTGTAATTGAATGGGATTATTTTGAAATTTTAAAACGCTTGAAATATCACAAACAAATAGGCCTATGTTGATAAATAATATAAATACAAGCTAAAACCGTTGGGGTTCGATAATGAACCCCACAAAACTAACCGAGTATATGGAAAATGCCATACGGCCGGGCGGTTTCACGAGTTGCCGGCTCGATCATGTCATCCGCCGCCTGATGTTATATAACTGTATATATTGCAGGGTTGCCAAACCCGCGATGTAATAGGCCTAGGTCAATAGGATGAGTTTTGAAGATTTTCCTCGCGACAATTTCCTGTCCTATAGACACCAATTGATGGTTAAGAAAAATATTGCATGACTTCTCAACATTGGCTTACGCGACTTCTGGTAGTTTTTTATCTCATAGAAACCAACGGTTGATAAAAAAAATATTGGGCGACTTTTCAATGATTTGACCCACGGTTTGCCCTCATTTGTTTGGCAACCGTGGTCTGTGTTAAGTGAATATATTTCGTAAGAAAATAATTATCATAGACCATGTAGACAGAACGGACAATAGTCATAGGCGCTCTCCTCCATTTTGAGAAATATACTTTTACACACACACTACATTTATAATTACAATGATCAGCCTTAAAGTTTTACCTTTTAGTGGGTTAAGCCAAACCTAAGTGGATGAAATATAAATCAACACTTCTGGCACTGATTGGTTTCCGTAGTTGTTATATGGAATACGAGCAGGGTCGGATCCAGGAATTTTTGATAAAGGCGCCTTTTGGTCGACAATGACGAAAAAATGTGTTAAAGGGGTTACCCCTCGAAAACTCAACGGTTTTGGCCCATTGTTTGCTGTTCATGGCCGAATTTGTTCCTTTTTTTTAAATTTCTTATATTTTTGTATTTTTAAGTTACCGGCGCCCTTTGCTAGTCAAAAAATAGAGGGGGCGCGCGCCGGCTGCGCCCCCCCCTAAATCCGCCCCTGACGAGCTGTCTGTAGCTACAAAATTGTCTGCAAATAGGCTTTTGCCGGGCCTCTCTTTTTCGGCGTTTTTCTCATTAAATTAGGGTCCCGTTCAAATAAAAAATAAACTGGTGTCTAGATGTAATCACAGTTAACACACCAGGAAAATTATAGAATATACAACAACCTAGTTACACCTGTAGACTGCGAACAAACATGCACCTGGCCAGACCTGGCCGTAAAACAAAGTGTTCTCCCTACGGATACCCTTAAGGGTCACACAACAATAGCATTGACCTTACTCACCAATCAGTATAGCCTATTATAATCATGTGATGGCTCAATCCAATAGTAAAAATGCTTAGAAAAAAGGCAAAAAAATAGTCCTGGCTGCCATTGTCTCAATACAAGATAAGATGTGCTAAAAAGTCCTTGTCATGTGGGGCAGGATTAGATAAAGAGATACAAACCTGGGTACGAGACATTATACTATGATCAGCTCTTAATAGGCGGGAATTATTCGGTTTTTGCTACTACACGAGTCAATAAAGTTCCAACTTACGCATGCGTAAATTCACAAAAGCACGCATCATTCACGCAAAACGTGAAGCGCAGTTCGTGTAGGCACTGCGCCTAGCTGTGTGTACGCCATTCTGTATCAATCCACGATGTTATGAGTCCCCGCCTATTAAGAGCTGATCAGAGTATAGGAATTACTTCCTAGCCTCTTAATCACAGGATTGATGGGCTACAATAGCTATTCAAGACATAGTGTATATAAGGGATAAACTGTGCATATGACATATGGGTTCAAGTGGGGGAAATGTTCACTCCATGAACAAAAAACTTAATCCAATTCCAATATCACCCTTTTTTAAGCGCCTGGTTTAAGTCATGTTCCAAGATATCTTTCACGTCACAACTTATTTTCAAATCACTACCATGATGGTGTGTATACATTATGTTGATAGTAGTTTTCAATTTTAAGACATGATCCTAGAGTTGTATATTCTTTTGCAAATTGTATTTTTATGTGGAATTCAAGTGTCACTGGCAATGTTAACTGAGTTCAGGGGTAAGTTAATAGAGTTCACTTTTAAATCATGAACATAAAGCCCTCACAAAAAGTAACTTGGCTGTTGTAAATATATCTACAGATTCAGGACTATTATTGATCATATTCATTCGCCCAATTTCGTTCAACATTATCAACACAGCAGTGTTTTTGAAGGGAAAAGACAGAATTTGAAAGTTGCATTTACTGCTATCAATGGTTAATAAAATTTTGAATTCAGCACAATGATAATGGCATGTCCACTGCACAGTGCTTATGTTTCATACAAAAATGAAAAAGGCCAAATGTCACCTTCAAACTTCACTGAGACCACAATACTCGGTCAAATGTAACAAATGAGGCGTCAAAATTATGGTAATTAAATTTTCTTTCTTCTAGGGTTTTCAAATACCGAATATGAAAAATAGTGTGCTATTGTATAATGGCAGTTACCATACATACAAGGCATTTTAACACTCTCACCTACATCTTGGCTGATGCATGCACGGCATACTTTCACCTAAATCTTGCTGCTTTCCTTCTAAAATATATAGACCTATACAGTGCATGGCGGCGCCACGGGGGTGTGGGGGGAAGGATGGGGGGATAATGCCTCAGTCGGCACTCTTGCACCCCCAATAAAAACCCAAAACCTATGAAAATTACCACTTTTTGTGGCAATTTTGCACTCTCACCTACATCTTGGCTGATGCATGCAAGGCATACTCTCACCTATATCTTGTTGCTTTCCTTCTAAAATATATAGACCTATACAGTGCATGGCGGCGCCACGGGGGCGGGGGGCGCATGGGGGATAATGCCTCAGTCGGAACTCTTGCACCCCTGTTGCCCCCCCCCCCCCCCCCAAAACCAAAAAACTACAAAATGTCCACTTTTTGTGGCAATTTTGCACAAAAGTTGTTGATTTTGCCCCCCTGAAATTCACCCCCGAAAAAAGCCTGGCGCCACCACTGCCTATATAGTATTTGTGTACTACACCAGATAGAAACTTAAATCTTTTATATTCTGCATTAGGCCCTATTCATACTCCACTTCATGCACACAAATTTGTCGGGCGAAGTATTTCCAAGGGCTTATTCATACTATACAAATACCGTATTTCGTCAAATAGTCGCCCCCCCCCCCTCAAATAAATGCCCCCACCACTTTTTTCAACCAAGATGTTTCAAAAATGCCGATATTTCCATGCTATCTTGTGTAGTAAGCTTACCAAGTTGCACACATGGTCAATAATAGCATCAATAATTGGCGAAAATCTGGATCAGAAACCCGAAGTGAACCAAAAGTCAGTTCAAAAGTTCATAGTTAGTCATTTTAGCGTGACTTTTAAGCTTACCTTTAGAATGATTTTAACGGGAATTGTCGTGCTAAAAATGACCTCTAATAAACGCCCTCCCTTGGGAATTTTAGAAAACACTAAATCAAATTTAACATAATTGTAATAATAATAATAATAATAATACCAGCACTTATATAGCGCTATTACAAATTCAAGGAATATGAACATAGCACTTTACACAAAAAGAAAAGAGGAAAACAACAACAAAAAATCTTATGAGGTGAACAAATGAGTCTTTAGATGGCTCTTGAAACTGCTGACAGTGGGACATGACCGTATGGATGATGGCAAGTTGTTCCAAAGTTTGGGACCAGCAATGCTGAAAGCCCCACCACCAACCACCCGGTGATTCCGACGGATGACAAGGCGAGAAGTGTCTGCAGCAGATCGTAGACCTTGTCTACCTGATTGATATATGGTAATGCAGTCTGTGAGGTATGAAGGAGCCTGATCATTAAGTGACTTGAAAATGTACAAAAGTGTCTTGAAGGCGATTCTATCTTTAACTGGGAGCCAATGAAGACTAGCGAGAAGAGGAGTTGTAGAATGGCGGCGAGCAACTTGAAAGATTATCTGCGAGCAGCCCTGTTCTGCAATCTCTGAAGGCGGGTGATGTTGCTAGAGTTGCATCCAATTAAGAGTGAGTTGGCATAGTCTAATCTGGACAGAACAAGGGCTCGCATGGCATGGCTGGTTGTGTCCCTGTTGATGAATCTTCTTATACGAGATATGTTCCAAAGAGAGAAATTTATAGAGCGACATAATGATGTGATATGAGATGACATGTTCATGGTAGAGTCAAAAATATCATCCAGGTTTTTTACTGTGTCAGAAGAACGAATGATGTCAGATCCAATGTGGATTTCAGTGTCCTGTAATCTGTTCATATTATGTTGAGAGGCGGCAATAAAGAATTCAGTTTTGGATTGATTTAATTTCAACTTATTGCTGTTCATCCAACGATGTATTTCGTCAACACAAGCAGTTAGCTTAAATAAAGCGCTAGACTATGCCATAGTCGATTTTTGATAAATAAAAATGTTATTAATCATGATGAACGCATTCAGTTGAACTCGAAATTATACTGATATTTAGTAGGCCTACATCAAAATACTATTATAAAATGGTTATGAAAAAGTTTAGGCTATATAATTATATTTGTGACAGTAAAAGTAAAGTATAGGCCCTACGTAGGCTTATATTATTGAATGCAACATATCATAATGGCATAATTATAATGACACTTCAATACGGAACAATTCTAATTTTAGAATCTGCCAGTTTATTATCCGAAAAACCGACTATGGACTTTCACTTTTACCCCGGGACTCACACACTGTCAATCATACTTGTTTATCAATAAAATCTAACCACAAGACTAAGCATGGTGGTACAATACGCGCTAGATGCATACGTTCATCCACCAGCACAAAAGCGCCGCATTCCCTAGATAGTTGTGTACCATGTATAGTTATAATGGTACCAGTGCAGCGTCGGGAGGATTTAAACAATAACGAGATCTGGGCGACCAATCACAAGCCAGATTCATTTTAAAGATGCATTACATCATCACCAATTTTAGTTAGGCCAGAAATTGGCCTAACTCTCAAAACAAAGTCAGTAGTCCACTTGGGAAGCTAACAAACAGAGGGCGTACGGTGACTGAAAAGATCAGTTGTGAAAATCTATCAATTGTGCACTCATTAATTAAATCAGAGTTTTAAGCTTAAATGTAATAGCCATAGTTTGTGCACAATTGGCAAGTGGACTACGGAGAAGTCTAATAAAGCGCAAGCACTATCACCGGGTATTGTGGGATTAAAACAAACATACAATTGAATATATGAATACAAAAGCCACCTAAGTCCATACTTAAACCAAATTGAGTTAAGCATGGGAAAGTGTTCCTTTACATAGGCCTGTCATAACTCAAATTCATCCTCTGTGTCTATTGAGCATGTGAAAAATAGCATGTATGAAAGAATCACCCAATTCCATGATTTGAGTCTTGTAACACATTGATTAAAATCCAGTATGTATAAAAGTCCACTTGTAACACATTCATTGCTAGAGAGTGACTTTTGAAAAAAATGGGTTTAATAAAGGAAAGTGTGTGGTTTATATTACATGGCAGAATGCTTATCAACATTATACATACCTGTGCGCTTTATTTTGTATTATCTTACTAGTGGTAATCTCATTCTAACATTGTTGTCTTTGTATATGATTCAAACAACCACCTAAGTCCAAAATTTAAAATGAACCCCACGAAGTCCCTGAAATGCTAATCGTCATACCTAATACAGGTTAATCCACTCATTTGCACGTAAAACTAACCATATTGACCAGGTAAATCTAACTGAAGGTATTAAAATGATACACAGGTTTTTCTCTCAAAATCACTTCCCATGGACTTAGGTGGCTTTTGTATTCATATATTCAATTGGATGTCATCGGCATAAATATGAAACTGGATGCCAAATTTACGAATGATGTTAGCAACAGGTTGAGAGTACATTGTGAATATCTTAGGGCCGATTATAGAGCCCTGAGGTACTCCAAATTTGAGATAGTGCCTTTCAGACATATTACCACCAACACATACTTGAAAATTGCGATCAGTCATATAAGATTGAAACCACTGAGTGCTGTGCCTTTGATACCAAAGTCACATTCAAGTCTGTTAAACAAAATTGTGTGATCAATGGTATCAAAGGCAGCAGAAAGATCGAGCATGACTAAGAAAACAGCTTGGTTCTCGTCAATGGCAGTCATGATGTCGTTTTTGACAACGAGCAAAGCAGTCTCAGTGCTATGCCTGCATTTGTAAGCAGACTGCAAACTTTCGTCCAAACCGTTACTCTCAATGTGCTCATTGATCTGAGATATGGCTGCTTTCTCAATCACTTTACCAATATAGTTGACATTTGAGACAGGCCTATAATTGGTAAGGTCGTTCCAGTCTAAAGAAGATTTCTTTAGTATAGGCGCCACAATAGCATGTTTCAACTCACTTGGGAAAACACCACATTGAAGGGATGTATTTACAATTTCAGCGATATAAGGTAAAACAACACTGATATTGCTTTTTAGCAACCAAGTAGGAACACAATCAAGATTACAGGTCTTGTCTGCAGAACTGGCCACAATCTCATGAACCTCACCGTCATCGAGCAATTTGAAACTTGACATGTGGGTCTCGAGATTGACACCTATATTCTGAGCGATATCATGACGTATAGACAAATTCTTATGATCAGATACAACATTTTTAATGCAGTCCTATTTTATTGTTAACAGAAATTTTGAAATTTACCAATTGGTTATCTCAATTACAAGATAATTTCAATAATTTTAAGAAAGCTAGAGAGCCTATACATTTTCATACCATTTTCAACACACAGGGCTAGCTGTCAAATTTACTGTACAATTTAGTAGATTAAGGGTAGACGAGGTATTGTTGGTCGAAGCAGCCAAACAACAACAACAAAAATTCGATTTTCATTATCTAAATCAATAAATTATTGAAAATAACACTTTGATGTTTTGCAAAAGTTCATTCTACAAATCATATATTTTGAAAACCTGCTTGATTTATTGTTGTTCATGAGTTATGTACATTTTACAAAAGTGTTGTTGTTTCAGCCCTCTTTACAACATAACTCAAGAACCACAGGACCTACAAAAGTATCTGTGATATTTGAATTCTTCTGCCCGCTATGAAATGATCAATGCAATTTTTGCCAAAGCTCACTACCATTCGCAAGATGCTGTGAACTACCAAATCACACAGTTCAAAGAGGTGAACGCCTTGATCTTGCCTGCCAAGCAGCCAATCAGAAACTTTTATTGGGTACGAATATTCCCTCAAGTTGAACAAAATCCAACTCAAGTGAATATATTGCATAAAGGGTTTTTATCGCAGGAATTGTAAAATTCCGCCACAAGGTTTATTGTGGCGAAAAATATGCGCGTGCTCGAAGTGGTGTATGAATCGGGCTTCACACTTAGATAAATTGTGCTGATAAGGTTAAGTGACCTTTGTAAAGTTCACCTACATCTTAGTGAACTGACAACTTAATATTCATGTGTATTATAACTCATTATCAAGATGAAGAGCTATAAAGTAAATAATAGCCCTTCTGTTTGCCAGGATATAATAAATATGCATGGTCACAAGTTTTGCAAACTTCACTGAGACCACAAATACTTGGTCAAATGTAACAAATGAGGTGTCAAAATTATGGTAATTAAATTTTCTTTCTCTTGATGTTTTGAAATACCAAATATGATAAATAGCGTTAAAGTGATAGGCATATTTATAACGGCTGAGTTACTTTTTGTGAGATCTTTGCATTTTGCCTTTTACATAAGGCCAAAAAAACCAAAGGTTTGTCTCAAAGCTCACGAGTGGTTTGAAAACAAATGCGAAATGCAATTTTTTAATTTTTTTTATTCCCGACTTGGTATTTTTATGGTATTTTGAGGTGAAAAATCTGGTGAAAAAAATTTCTGCATTTCTTTTTTTTTTTTCAAATCGCATGATTTTACAAATGCGTGCGCAAGCTTTGAGACAAACCTTCTTTTTTTTGGCCTAAGCACATCTTAACCAAGACTATGAAGGGATTTATTATTCTGTGATCAATAAATTTGGTCCAGATTACGGATAAATCAGCATATTTCCAAAACTAACCAGTTTTGGTCTCGTTCTTGTTTAGCTACTTGTTGACAGTGGTCGGGCATTTGCATGCACTAATCTGTCATTTTTGAAAAATAATAATAAAATAGGGTACCTTTTCAAAAATGCTGTGCTAATCCCTTTTCAAAATGTTGTTATTTTGACTTCTTGATGGTAATGATTTAGGCCTAAAAAATTGTTTGATTGGCATATCATTAAAAAAAGGGTAGGTTAGATTTTTTAAATAACTTTTCAAGCTGTAAATAGTGTAAATTGCATTTGGAACTTTTTTTTCTTCTTTTAAAAAATTTATTTGTTAATTTTTTTTCTGTTAATTTTTCATTTATTTCTTTTTTTGCAAAAAAAAAAAAAAAGTCGGGTCGGGCCTACTTTTAAGGTAGGTCGGGTTATGCCAATCAAACAATTTTTTAGGCCATTGCATGAAATACCTGCAGGAGCATGTTTATTTTAACAAAATGTTTGGTGAAAAATATTTGGATCCAATAATTTTAATCAGCTCTTACACACTTCTCAAACTCATGTTGGTCTGTGCTGAGACGAATATACGTATATTTGTCTCAGGTCTGTGAGAGGTTTTGTGCTACAACCCCAATAAAACCTACATGTATAATCACAATTATGATCCCAGCTGGTCATCACCCCTTCGGACACGAAGGAAGATGGCTCGATCAAAAAAATATTTTTTATGCTTATTATAACTATTTTGGATAGTAATTTGTCAAAAACTAAAAAAATAATAATTACCTCATCAATTATGCAAATTAGAGCATGTGTACAATTGTACACATTGTGACTAAGTGACGACGTTTACAATGATTTTTTGGATACAATTGTACACATTATGACTAAGTAATGGCAGTAAAACTTGGTAAGATATGTGAAGCAACAAACTTGAACCCTTTGTTTCTTTTTTCTGTTGCCTTCATATGTCCGTATCTGTAGGCCCTTAACTCTCATTAATTTGGTATAAAATGCTAATAAACAGTTCTTGTCTTTGGAGAGACCGAAAAAGACATCACACTTAATAAACTTGATTTCTGAGACTAATTTTGTTACTCCACTCTACATCCATTTTCGGGCCCATCAACGACCAGTTACTCCTAACTATCTCTGTAATAATAGGCCTACATAGTGGTTTTGTCAAAAAATGCATCCAGAGCAAATTATAAACTGAATGGAAGTATTGACAAAAGAGTTAAAAATAACTTATAATGATGTACAAAGTATACTAAATAACTCCTATATATTGATCAGATTAGTCACACTGTGTACAACTGAACACAATATAGTCTTATATTTACAAGGTGAGACACACTGTGTACAATTGTACACACCATTTAAAAAAAATTCTACACCACATATGTTTGAAGCATTTGATCAAAAATAGTGTTCCATGTTTTCTACGGGTCTTACACTAACCACCTGACTAGAATTTAGCTTGTCCACAATGATATTTCATATAAAATTAAAAAGGAAAGTACATGTCTTCTGGCAACGTGCTGTAGTGGGTGATGCCCTCTTAGATTATGAAAAGTGACATTCAGTTAGGCGAGGGCGCTCTGCACTGGAGGATAGCATATGAATGCACAATTGTGCACATGGTGTTTGTTTGCAGTAATAAGCTTCCCCTGGTATACAGGGAGCAATAGAAGAGGGTCGGGGGGTGTTTGTATGTATGTAATTGTATTTTATTAGACAAATTAAGAAACTTAGGCTAAGGTTAAGGGGTGCTTGTTCAGGCCTTTTTGGCCTTCTGAGCATCTCCTCATTCAAATGTGTTGTTTTGCTGTTATTGTATTGTTGTATTTTGAATGAAATAAAGATTGATTGATTGATTGATTGATTGATTGATTGATTGATTGATTGAAGTCCATGTGTACAATTGTACACAGTATGTACGAAGGGGTTAGCAATAAATGATTAATTTACAATCCATGTCACATACCAAAACGATTTTTCATCATCTTTAACTTTTGAAATATGCACGCAGTGTCATCATAAGGCAAAATTTTAGGGAAAAATATAAAACTCAAAATCTGTTAAAGTGTCTTAAAGTCATGAACATACATAGCCCATAGCTCTAGTTTATAGTTCAATGACTTGTCCCTTTTTCAAGTAGGTAAACATGGTAAATGCAGTATTGCATTGTTAGTACCCTAGCTAGGTTAATCCATGCATGGTGTATAAAATCACAAGCATATTTGCATGCATGAAAGAAAGCAATAGTACTATATTTACCCCAGGTACTCAAGTCAGTCAGTTTGAAGGGTGCTTAAGACAGCAACGAAATGAAAGTCAAAATGAGAATTATACAGAGCATCTGAAGTCAAAAATATCACTAAGTCCAGCAAAAATTGTTTGATTTGCATAACTTAAAAAACAATTAGGGTAGGTAGGTAGGAATTTTTTTATGTATTTATTTTTAAAGCTGTACATTGCATTTGATTAAGGCCTTTATTTTTTTGTAAAAAAACAGTCGCAGGTCTGGCCTACTTTTGGGGTCGGTCCGGTTACGCCAAACAAACAATTTTTTAGGTCAAAGCTTGATCACATACATAGTTATTTTACTAGCATAAAAGTTCATGAACATTCTCAGAACACCGTCGTCCGAGAACTACCTCTTCGGAAGTCTCCCAGCACATCCACATTGAATCTCCCGGCCACCAAGTTGATTTGGATGAGGTCAAAATCCTTGACCGGGACGCTAGATACTTTGAAAGGGGTGTGAAGGAGTCAATTTACATCAGAGTCAACCAACCATCTCTCAACTGTGACGGGGCAAGTTACAAAGAGTGTACAACCGGGTTTTGGGGTCAAGTGTCCAAAAGGTCACTGATCCCAAACTTGGGTTGCCAGTCTCCAGATGAAGGTCAAAGTTGTGACCGGAAATTTGAGGTACGTCTTAATTTTGTGTTGAGATCATAAGTTTAAATTTCCAATCATATAGTTATATTTAGGTATTTTACAGAATTTAGTTGTACAGATGCAGATGCATTGAAAAGGGGTGCTTACAGTAAGGGTAAAGTAAAGGAGACGATCCTGTATAAACAGTGATCGGAGTGCCCATCTCTCTTTCATTGGCGAATGGGCCAGACTCCGCAGTTAAATGTTGCTATAGGGTGATTGCTACACCTCCTCTACAGTGAGTCTGTTACCTTCCCAGCATTTAAGAATGCCGGTACATATTTAAACACCTGGGTGGAGAGGAGTAATCGAGATAAAGTGCCTTACTCAAGGGCACAACACGATGGCGTCGCCGGGGCTCAAACCCGCAACATTCCGATTATGAGTCAGTGCCTGTTCCGCAAGGCCACCATGCTCCCTAAATTAGGGTAGGTACATAGGGATTTGTTACAAGCCGACATCAAACGTCGGCTTGTGCTGTCTCTTCTCAATTCTTCTTTCTTCTGGCAACCTCGTGACATTTTGCATGACTTGCCACGTTTCGCCCTAGCTCTCTTATGCTTCGACAGATTTCAACCATACTTGAGCCAAATGACCACTGGATTATGCCAAACCTTCCATTTGACTTTGACCTTGCTGTGACCTTTGACCTAGCTATAATGGTCACAAATGTGATTTCACAAAAAATGCTACTCCTTCCACAAATTTCATGCGATGAGGACATGGTTATATCATGTGACTCGACTTTAGTTGGTGTCTATAGGGTGTGCTCAGATAAGGGGTCAAAGGTCATTAAGGGGTCATTTCCGGTCAAAGTCTAAAAAATATTCAAACTAGATGGACCGCGGTTCTCGGATGTCGCGGTTTTCGACGCACAGCGTCGACCGTGATGCCTCCACCAAAAGGGAGCGATGTGGCACTCAAAAGTTGATACAAAGCAGTTTTTATCAATTTGACCTCAGATGATCTCTGGGTGACCCCGGATGACCCCAAAATGACCTTCCAAATATTTGGCTCTAAATATTGACTGTACCCACCAAGTTTCATGCACATATGACAGTTTTTACTAATTTGACCTCAGATGACCCCAATATGACCTCCCAAAAATGTGGCTCTAAATGTTGACTGTACCCACCAAGTCTCATGCCCATATGCTAGTTTTTACTAATTTGACCTCAGATGACCCCTGGATGACCTCAAAATGACCTTCAAAAATTTCGCTCTAAATGTTGACTGTACCCACCAAGTTTCATGCCCATACGACAGTTTTACTAATTTGACCTCAGATGACCCTGGGTGACCCCAGATGACCCCAAAAATGACCTTCCAAAAATTTGGCTCTAAATGTTGATTGTATGTACCAAGTATCATGGCCATACAACAGTTTTTGCTCATTTGACCTCAGATGACCCCTGGGTGACCTCAGGTGACATTGACCCACTAACCAATACAAACTTGTTCTGCCTGGGGTCAAGATGCACCCACCCACCAAGTTTGAGGAACGTGCGACCCCTAGTCTCTGAGAAAAGAGGTAAATAAGGAAAATGGGCCCCCTGACCTCAAATGACCTTTAACCTCAGTATATGACCTTGAACCTCACCCAAAAAAAAGTAGCCAGAGTTTTTGACCATGACCCACCTATCCTGAAAATCTGAAGTCAATCCGCCCATGCATGCCCGAGATATAGCGTCCGGACGGAAGCACGGAAGGACGGAAGGACGGAAGCACGGACATTGCAAAAACAGTATGCCTCGCGGTGGAGGCATAAAAATCACTGTCTTTACAAATTACATAGCAGAGAGTCGCCATTAGCACACATGCATTGCTACTAGCCAGGGTCTTTAGGATGCCTACAGTTTTGGGGTCAAAGGTCATTAAGGGGTTACTTCGGTCAAAAACCAAAATTATCAAAAATGTTCAAAAATTTTTATCTCAAAATGTAAACAGACCAGAATAATATAACCAACGTACATTAATTAGTGTTACCTGATGTATGCACGGTATTTTTATTTTGGGGGTCAAAGGTCATTAAGGGGTCACTTCCTGTTTTTAGCTAGATAGCTTCAAGAATTTTTATCTCAAGAACTAAACAGGTTAGAATTTTTTAATTAAAATTGGAACAATACATTTTGTCGGTGTACATGTGGTTTTTTTTTTTTTTTTGAGGTCAAAGGTCATTAAAAGGGTCAAAAGGTCAATCAAAAATTTAAAAAAAATCAAAATCCATGTTTAAGTTCCGATTAAGCTGAAATTCACCAGGAATATTTCTTATGACATCCTAAGCACAATGCAAGAGCAGTTGACCCCATCCGTAACCCAGGGGTCAAGTTATAGGGTCAAATTGCGGCTTGTATTCAGCGTCTGTTGACTCTAGTTTTTATTTATTTTTAAAGCTGTAAATTGCATTTTCATAAAAGACTTTTTTTCTTTTCTTTTTTTAAAATTAAATTAAATTTTTAATTGCAGTTGTCACTAGAAAATTCCATAGTGGGTGCTTATTAGAGGTCAGGCACTTATTGGGTCATAATTTATGATTCTACAAATGTTACACCAAATTTCCACATACAAAAGGGAGATTCTGAGGTGTCAGAAGGATCAACCCTTTTTGAAAAATATGTTGCGAGTACAGCAAGCAGGAAAATGTGCATATTTAAGCATTTTCATACTGTTTTCCTAAGTCTTTTTAGAACATTTAAACTCAAAGGTGCCCCATGAATGTGTGCCAAAAATTGCTTGCCTCCCCCTCTCGGCTTGCCAAAACTGTTTTTGTCCCCCTCCCTTTTGGCTGACCAAATATTTTACCCTCCCACCAGAGCTCATACTTATTGCACAGCCCCTAACAATTTTATTATATGACAAAACTGTGTATGTTGCATGGATCGCAATCAAACCTTTGCGATACATACAACATACAGAATTTTATTTGTATTAAAATTTTTTTTGTATTAAAATACACACACACCAGCAGCAAAATGCTTGGTGGGATGATGAGATAAATATATATTTTGGCTGGCAATTCTACCGATGGGGTGAAAAAGTATAATTCTGTGATGTACAACTCGGGAAAAGTTCACACTAGCTGGCGCCCTTCCACAAAACACAACATGGGAACAAGCACAACACACCTCCAGTGACAGGGATGTAAATGGGCAACATATCCATTTCCTGAAAATCCATCTGGTCCTTCAACAGATGGCCGAGGGCTTGTGTGCAGCATTGAACTTTTTTAGGGGGGGGGGTGGTTGTCCAAAGGAATAGGCCTAAAAATTTCCATCCCTGCAGTGACCACTCAGTCTAGAGATGGGATGGGTTGGTGGAAACAGGGATGTGAGGCAGATTTGGGTGCATTTTCAAGTGTTCTGTATACATTTGGGTGCCAAAAATTGTCAGAAAACTGGTACAGAAATGGGTATTTTTCAAAATTTTCTCCAAACATCTGGGAAAAATGCAGATACTTAATTGTTTTGAGCAAAATGTGCAAACATGTTTTCAGAATTAGGCAAATTTACCATACTATTGAACAAAATAATCAATTTGTAAATTTGATATATTTTTTGGGATATGGTTTCAGAATAAAAACTGCACAATTGGGCCAGACTCTTCCATATCATATGTTACTGCGGGGAATCACTATGCACCTGTTACCTTCCCAGCACTGAATAAAGCAGGTACCCATTTGTGCACCTGGGTGGAGAGAGGCAATAGGGGTGAAGAGCATTGCCTAAGTGCACAACATGTTGACTGTGCAGGGATTCAAACCCATGACTTCGTGAGTATGATCTGATGTCTTAGACTACAGGCCACAGCGCCACTGTGCCCCCAAGCTTCAAAGTTACATCATCATTATCTTAAAGGATGACTCCGGCAATCACAACATTATGCCTTATATGTAAGAAAAATAATTATCAAGCACGGATCACATGGTTTTATTTAAAACAAACTCATAGTGACCACGAAAAACACATCCGTCTCTCAACACGAGATATTCAAAATTCCCGGGCGCCGAAATTGTCGAGTGCAATGACATCCCAGTATTACAATGGAGACTGACGACAGTTGAACACAAATAACCATTACGTCATTGCACTTAGACAATTTCGGCGCGGGAATTTTGAATATCGTGTGTTGAGAGCCGACTGTTTTTATTCGTTTCAATGGTCAACATGAGTTTGTTTTAAATACAACCATGTGATTCGTGCTTGATAATTCTTTTTCTAAAATATAAGGCATCATGTTATGATTGCCGGAGACTCCCTTTAAGAGCCAAGATAATTTTTAAAAGATTCTATATAAGTACTCACCACATTTTAGATGGCAGTTTATCTTTGTTTTCATTTTCCTTGAGTTTGAAGTGAGTGTATAGAAGAATCCCACTAAATGTCATGGCAACACCAAGCATCTGATTGAGTTTGAGTGGGTCTGCAAATAAGAAATACCCTCCTAAGAGAGTCAGGCAGAATTTCATGTGTCCAACCATGTTGTATCTGATATTTACCAAGTTAAGGAAAAAATACATATATCTGTGTCAAGGCTCCCGCAAATTCTTGCGTCCAGACACATTTTTGTATTGCTGGACGCAATGTTCAACAAATTTCATTAACCAGTTGCGTCCAGTCGGATGCAAGTTGATTCAGCCCAAAAATGAGTGATTATAAGCTTACCAACTGATCACTCCTAATTCTCCTAATAAAGCTTAATTAACCAATGGACCAATCAGTAAACGAGTTATTGACCTTTCACATTTAACCACTCCCATTTTGCAACACTTCCGGGTCACCAGTCAACCAGTCAATGAATGAACATTCTTACGGCAGCGAGACGTGATAAGCTTTTGAAAATACAACTTTCTAAACTATCGTACATTGTCAGCAAGTTTGCATTCCCATAATTTGTTATTGACAATAATATTTACATAAATCTTTAAAATCTCATCAGGAATCTGAAAGGAAATAGTCAAATATTTGCATCAAACTGTGATGTAATGCGAAGCAATACCGGCAATCGGGGGCTTTGTAAAACTGTATTCCCTGTTGCCCAACACATTAGCATACATGTACGGTACAGTTGTGAGTCCGATCGGACGCAGAGTTTTTGAAGGCTAGCGGTTATTATCGATTGTCTGTTTGCTATAGATGCCATTTTAAAGCAACAGTTGATTGATTTTGACAGAAAAAAAGTCCAAGAAATGTGCAATATTTTTACAGATTCTGGTATTTCTAAAGTAATTTGCAAAAAAAACAAATAAGCAAAAATATATGTTATGCGCCACTTTTGGTAACAAAGTTTGAATTGGACTGGCTCCTTGTGTGCTTGAAGTGGCTCCTGGTTTGCTTGAAATCCCTGTGAACCAGGAGCCACTTTGAGTAAAAAAGTGGCTCCTGGTACACATGAAATCCCTGTGAACCAGGAGCCACTTTGAGTAAAAAAAGTGGCTCCTGCTCGAGACATTGTTATTCTCACGGCATATGGAAATGGTATCACCATGTCTACTGCATGCATACAATAATATAAAGGATACGTGACTGGCGAGGTATTTCCAATGATCCAAAATATAGTCAAATTCACTGAAAATGCTATACAACCAGATAAAAACATCATTGTCTGAAAAAAACCAAAATCATATTATATCATCCAAATGGAGAAAACTGCTGATTGCATAAAGAATAAGGCTATTCCATATGAAATCCATACACATCTATGGAAGACATGACCTTAATCTTTCACACAGGGGGTATAGACTGGAGTAACCTATTCAGGTAATTCAATTTGAAATACATACTTCCTATGTGAAAGATTAATGTCTTCCATAGGGGGTGTGTGGACTTCAAATGGGATAGCCTTATACTGTAGATTTGATTAAGTTCTGTGGATGATGACATCAGCTAGCTTGATGGTAGATTTGTATTTTTATATCTCTTATTTTATACAATTCCCTTCCCCTTATGTAGCGAGATACATTGCCTTTACACATTACACATGTTTCAGCAGGGGTGGAATTTCGTAAAGTGCCACAGGAGTCCAAGTGGATTCTCGCAAGAGAGTTTTGCGAGAGTCCATGGATTCCCGTAAATGGATTCTCGTTGTACAATCTTATGGGAGTCCAAAAGGTATTATATGTAGGCCTACGTAAAATGCATTCAAACAAACAAACTAACAAATAAACTAACAAAGTTAAGTTTTTAATATATGTGTCATCATACTCTCACTTCATTATGTCATTGCATCTTTGGCGACTTTTCCTTTATATTTTGCAGGCTTTGAGTTTTAAGGCGTGTTGAACTTAAACGTAAGTTCGCTGAGCCGATCATTTCCAGCGCGAGTCCACATGGACTCTCGCAATAGGACTTTTACGGGAGTCTCTGCAAGAGTCGACTCTCGGACTCCCGCCGAAATTCCACCCCTGCTGTTTGTAATGATAACATAACACACAATTCTTTATCAATACTATGTGGCAAAAATATGTTTTTCTTTATAGGATTGCAGATTCATACGTAGTGGAAATAAAATGAGAATAATTTAAAAATACACTTCAACACTACTCGTTTATTTTGATCAGCTGATGTTGTTAGCTGTGATGTTTCTCTCTAGCTGTTTCCAAGAAACATCACAGCTAACAACATCAGCTGATGACGAGGAAGTTCCTCGAAAGCGCCCCTGTTAAGCAAAAAAGTGGTTTTGAAGTCTAATTTTACATAATTGTTTTTCTTTCCTTTGCATTGCATTGCAAACCCACACTCCACAATCAGGGGTGTGATTCAAAGCTTGTGAAATATCCTGAAAATAGTAAAAAAATCCAGATTTTGGCAAAAATACCCTAAAATGGACTGAAAATCAATAAAATTGTGTAAATTCTGGCCACAAAAAATAAAAAAATCCAGACAAATCACACCCCTGCACAATTCGAATGCTATGAGTGCAATGCCTTTGAAAGTGAATGTGCAGGAACATGCAACTGAAAAATATGCAAAGTGCAACCGAATGATTATCTTGATAATATATGTATTACAATTTTGCATCTCACTTTGAAACTTGCTTTGCAATGACAACTTTCAAGGCCTAAGTGTGTCCTTTGAGATCCATATTATAGCAGTGTCCCTACAATAAGGACAAGCATGTAAACAGTGCAGTTTAATTTTGAACTTGGTGATCTATTAAACTTTCAACCATTACAACCATAAATCACATCCCTGCATAAACAAACCATAAACCCTTTAGGTCCGATTTCTCAAAGCTTGGCTAGTTGTCAGGCTTCCTAAGCCAGCAGGCTAGCCCTACCAATGTGGATCCATTACATTGATTTATCTTTCTAAGTGATGTACGATGTGAAATTGTAAGCACTTGTATATATAGGGCTAATTGGGCTGAAGCCTGATGGCTTAGGAAGTCTGACCACTAGCCGTGCTTCTAGAAACCTCCCCTTAGGGCTTGTAAGTTGTGATAGTGGCAGGATGAAAACTTGAGGTATAATGTAATACTAGTATAGGTGATCAACCCCACATGCAAAATAGGAAGACACAAGAAACCACAGGAATTTTTATTATTGACACAAATATTACTATGTACCAATGTTGAATTTATAATTTGCCACAAACAAAACAATTTGCACAAAAAGTTAAATATGCTTGCTTTTAAATGTAGAAATTATGATCATAAAGGAAATAATAGTGATAATTAATACAAGTTGAAAGGTTTGATTCATAGGTTTATGCTATTATAAACTCTCTCCATGCGGGTGTAGACAGCAGACAACAAGTTTCAAAAACAATTTAAAAATTTCAGAATTGTAAATTTTCATGACAATATCTGGAATCAGCTTTAAAAATGCATTAAAATGAGTAGAAACAAGCCTTGTATTGGCTTAGTGGTTCTTGAGATAACACATGATATTTTGAGAAAATATCCCAAAACTTGCACAGAGCATTAAGGGGGTACTACACCCTGCCCAATTTTGTGCCTATTTTTGCATTTTTCTCAAAAATTATAAGCGCATTGGTGACAGGTAAGATATGTATATTATAGGGGCAAAGACTACAACTACTGGAAATTCAGCAACTCAAGGCATGTAGTTATTGATTTATTGATCAAATATTGGTTTTCCCTCATTTTTGACTGTAACTCCACAACTGTTGTCTGTGCTGAAATAAAATTTCCAGTGCAGTACTTGTAATCCTTACCCCTATAATATACATATCTTACTTGTCACCAATGCGCTATAATTTTTGAGTAAAATGCAAAAATAGGCACAAAATTGGGCAGGGGTGTAGTACCCCTTAAGGTTAAGATAATCCATTGATAGAAACAAGAGGGCAAATTTGCCTTGCCTTGCCTTATAACCTATGGCCTAAAAACCTGAACAATAAACATCCTGTTAACCTTGCACATACTGACTATAAAGTAGTTATAACTGGCAAGGCAGATCAAGCATTTATGTTTGTCTGTAGTCCTGATCTTCAGGATCCAAAATATTTGGACACCTCATTTGTGTATGTGCAAGTGATGGGAATATCAGAGATTCCAACTTTTCAGTGGACATGGGGCAGTTCACCAAATCTTCAGTGAGAAAGGGGCACCTACTATGAATGATTCTTTTTTAGATCCACCATCTCTAACAGTGGTGTAGCAGGCCTTGCCGTTTGAGGCGAGCGATCGCTCTCGCTCGCCACCGCTCGCCCAAACTCAATTTCTAGCGAGCGATTTTACACTCGCCATAGATACTAAATATCGCTCGCTGCGAATCACCATTTTACCCAATTTGCATTCAAGTTTCAGCACTTCAATTTATTCATTCGGTATATTGTAAATGTAATGAATTAGCCTAAATTCCTGAAAACGAGAGAGGTTATTCAACACCCCATGAGTATTTCATATTGGTCTAAAACTGAATGCCACAAGATGGGCTTTTCTCAGCGTATGGTGCCCATTTGGAACCAGCTCCCTAGTATTATCAGATCTACAAATTTTGTTGCTTCATTTAAGCAACAAGTTTTGGAGTTTTACCAGTCTCGCACCTTTGATGCAACTTCTGTTTGCACTTGGACCTCTTTTTGTAATGGTCCAAATTGCAGGCAAATCATGTAACTTAACCTGCATTTTCCCCCTCTAATTTATATTTCCCTTCCCTTCTTTTTTGGTTTTGGTGGGGCGGTCTTAGAGGTGCCTGGCACCTGTTCGCTCCAGCCATTCACTGGACTTTTTAAAACAAATATTGTTCCTTTCATAATATTGTGTAATTTTTGATGTAACTTATGTGCAATATTATATATTTTTTGTTTGTAATTCTGTGCCAGTGATACAGTGTAATAAAAAAATAAAAAAATAAATAGAATGATCTTTCAGTGATTCGACCACTACATAAAATTAGAGAGTGATTCGACCGCTTGCCTTGCATCATACTAGCGAGCGATTGACCACTCGCCTTTAAAATCTAGACGGCAAGGCCTGGTGTAGCGAGAGTCATCCTATTGGGGCCATTGGGCCTGATTGGTTGCACAAGCTGTTTTTCAGCAATGTTCCTATGGTATTTTCTGAATTTTCTGAATTACATGCCCCCTGCCCCTATGATGCTATGCCACCATCTCTAAAGTAGCTAGAGCAATCTATAGTAATCTGAAGAAGTCACAGCTAATCCTGACAAAAGCTTGATAGTTTTATACTTGTCCTTCAACCAACCCATTACAGGGGTAGCGTTAGGCTGCATTTTGGGGTCCCGGACTCACCAAAATACAATTCGGCCCTCCTATTTTCAAATTTTCTGCGAGGTCAGGGGTTCCTACAGACCCCCAGCTTTTCAATCTAACTCTATTGTCTACAGACATACTATTTATGCTGCATTTTTGCAACTCTGACTCGCCAAACTCTACTACGGACCCCCTACTGACAGATTTTTGGGAGTCCATGCGGAATCTGGAGCACTTTGGTCTAGCGCTACCCCTGACCCATTATAACGCTATAACCCCTAATCTGCATTACAAATACATCATTACGTTTTGTTACCGGGAGAGATGTGATCATGTCTCGCCTCCTTTTTAAACCAAATCGATGGTAATAACTCTTATAGTGAGGGATTAACATTTAACCATGTATTGCCTCAGGCAAAACTCACATCCTAGGAACTAAATACCACACAAGGTCATTTTTATGTAACTCATTGACCCATGTGTGCCATATACTGCCTCTAGCTATAGTGACAGCCTGGTGATGTGGCCAACTCATTGACAGATACCAACCTCAGGAGGGAATTCAATTTTTGATCAATTCTCTTCAGGTAGTGAAACGTAATGTGTCATAAAAGCCCATCAACTTGAGCATCTCCTCATTCAAATTTTGTGTCTTTTATATATATTTTGTATGTTGATTTGAATGAAAATAAAATGATGATGTATGTATGTATGTATCATGTATCACATAATTTGGAGATATATCTACTTACCAAGGCCTCTGTGGGCCAGCCCTGAAACAGACCACCTTCACTTAGTACTGGTTCAAAAAATGGCACTAAACATGAGAGTATTGCAGCTGATAATGGTGCTTGGTAATAGAGTAGCTGCATTGAGTTTACTTGGAATTCTTGTTGCTTGGCTTGTACCCACTGGAGGAAAGTCAAACAAACAAACAAACAAACAAACAGTCACACAAAATAATTGCGATGGAGTAGTGGCAGACGGCAAGTATTGACTATACAGACAACTTCAAAAATTAAAATCTGTTTGAAATTTATTCATTATACCTTTCATCTGGTATGCTAGAACAGGGGCTCTCAATAGCCAACTGCTGACCAATGGTGACATTTATAATTGGTCTCCCATCCACTCAGCAGGCCACGATCAACTAAATGTTTAATGTGCATGAGGGCAGCAGTGGTCTCCCATCCACTCAGCAGGCCACGATCAACTAAATGTTTAATGTGCATGAGGGCAGCATTGGTCTCGCCACGATCAACAAAATGTTTAATGTGCATGAGGGCAGCAGTGGTCTCCCATCCACTCAGCAGGCCACGATCAACTTAATGTTCATGCAATGCAATAGCGGAAACCATGCACAATTATAATGGCAGCAAATGGTTTCATACTGTTTTTAATAACGTTTCGGATTATAAAGAAGCTGTTTTGAACGATGACAGTGGATTGAATAAGTATGTTTTGTACTTGTTTATTTGTATACTAATTGCTTCACTGTATGCCGGGCCATTTTGCACCCGTATATACCAGTGAACTTCTGATATGGCATGCATGCATGTATGGATAAAAATATCGTCAGATGGCGATATCGCGATATGTTTTTGGCTGCGATATGCAAAAGACTGACGATGCCCAAGCCTACTTCAAAGACTTCAGACTTGCAAGTCAACAACACATATCCAGGATTCACAACACCTTTGAATGTTATTGCATCAAATTTAATTCCAGGAACTGACAAAATGCTACGATAATTGCGGAAGTCATTTTTTGTAATTTTGAGAAATTTTCATAGCAAAGCTGTCAATTTGCTCCTGTACCGGGGAGGGGGCACTAAACCATATTCTTATGACCCATTATTCAAGATCGTGCACTGTGATTTGTTAAAACACGTCCTGTGAGAGCCCATTATTCTGCAATAATGGGTCAAGCGCCGTAACACATTCTACACACAGCATTACGCTTGGTTACGTGTGCAATAATCCCGCGATACGCGCTGTCGCGTACGCGCTCCACCTTGAAGTAAACAACTGAAAATATTTGAGCCAAAAATGATATTTTCTCTTTAAATCGCACTATTTTCTGGTAATAATAGGCAGTAAAAACGTTTAAATAATTATTATTTACCTTTTTACTGCCTCGGATACATTATTTGTGTGTAAAGTATAATGCATTACCCTTTATTTCTTAAATACTGCACACACAGGTGACAAACTGTTTTCAAAATGCCCCCGACTTATTTTTGCCCAAAAATCAAAATTTTGCCACAAATGCAGAAAAAGCATTCTGCATTCTTTCAATATAAACCTTTTCACACATGATTTTGGTCACACAATGTGTACACCAATACAGCAGAGTTGTCTCCAGGACCAATGACAACCCTTTAATTGTTCCTGTATCACCCAGGGGTTTACTTAGTACAAATGACCATACGGGGACGTGCCGCTAATAATATGGGTAGCATTTTTGGCCTTTTGGTATATCAATAACCCCTTTTTTTAAGTCAGTTTTGGTACATATGAATGGGTCCTTTTTTTTTAAAAATTTCAATTTTTTCGAAAAATAGCCCAATTTTGCCTCAATCTAGCCAAAATTTCGAAAATTTCCCTCCCAAAATTGGGAAAATTTGTAAAAACCAAGACAATTTGGGTTTAATTTGGCCGAAAATTTTGACTTTTTGTATATCAATGGGTCCAAATTTCTTGAAAAATTGGTATATTTATGGGTCCACTTTCACATTCTCAGCGGCACGTCCCTACCAAAATCAAACATGAGTACCCCCCGGGCCTGTATCAGCAGATATGAGATACAAGTTACTTACCACCTGATAGAGAGAAGTAACCAACACCCCCATTGTGGCATACGCTGTACCTAATACATTAAATCTGACATCGTAGTAAGAATTTAAAATCACACCAAGAGTTATTGGGATCTGAAAAATATGAAAATAAATAAGTGACTGGTAATACATATATGTGGTTGGTGTGTGTATGTGGTACTGGTAACATTTTTTTTTATTACTTTCTTTAATAGTCTGTGCTGTAAACTGAGCGTACCCGAGTGTAAACACAGAATTGGTATAGAATCATGCTGGTTGGATGATCTGTGTTCTTGAAAACAAGACCGTTGACCCATTGGTAATTGGTGTGTATAAGGGGAGGAGACCTCGCCACTTCTACATGTATGTGATCGCCAACCACCAGCGCGTACCCGGACCATGGAAGTACTAAAAAAATATACTTTAGGAAAGCGAAGGTGTGTGTATGTTGCAGGAAAGGTAGGGTGTTTTATATGACATGATCTGGTCCATGGAGGTCAAAGAAGGTAAATTTGAAATTGAGATAAAGGCAAAAATATTTAGTAAAAACAACAAAATACATTTGACATCATAAAACATCATAACTTAAGAACCATGTACGCTAGACCTTTGGTGTTTTCAGTATGTAGTGTTTGTATAAGGAAACAATTATAGTAACTCAATTGTCAAAGATGCATCCTTTGGCCTCCATGGACCAGATCATTATCACATATAGATGCATCTGTACTGTATAATCGCTAGCGGAGATAAACTTGAGGCGTGTGACGAGTTTCTACACTCAAAGGATAGTGCTCGTATAGCGACCCAGATCCAATAATCGCAAGACACCCGATTATAGCATGTTCCTACTTTGTGACATCAGAAACAACATTCCTAGTTTATCTCTACCAGCACCTCAGTTAGATAGAATAGTGAATATATGTATACATTAAGGGTCTCACCCATTCCCGGGTACCCGAGTTCCCACCCGTCCTTGGCCTACCCGGGTTAAAATTCCAGTAACGGGTTACCCTAATTTATAAAAAAAATTAATTTAGAAAAATTGAAAAAAGAAAGTTACAGACTTTAAATTACATGTTATTCAAGGTTGTACACCGGAGAAATAATGTTACTAAAAAATAAATTCACAGCTGGATAAAGTTGTACATTTTAATTACTTTTGCATCTATTAAACAGCTGCTAGCAATGCATACTAATTCAATGTGTCCCTGGCTGTTCAATGAAGCAAAAGAAAGTAATTAAAATGTACAACTTTATAGTACCGGTATCCGCATTGATATTTTTTTGTGTTTTTCGGAGACCCAGATTACCGCCCCAAAAAATCGGGTAACCAGTACAATTACCCATTAGGTGAGAGCCTTAATCTATATGTAAGCCTGTGAATAATTATGATAGGACAATTGGCAGGCAGGTGGGTGGTGAAAGTAGAAGACATTTGTTACATTCATTATATAATGCCCTAATCCGATCAATAGAACGGACATCAAAGGTCGAGAGCAGGACATTCAACTCCATCAGTTCATCATTGGAGCCCTCCTGATGAGGATGTGTGTTGTACACATCGAAATATTGAGGTAACTATCTCAATATATACGTCTAGCCCTTTTCTATTCACAGATTATCCATTGTATTTCTTTTGTTTATGGTTCGCTGCCCCAACCATTACCTAGAGTAATGGAGGTGGCTAGCTGCCCAGAGACCATTATCAACACAATAGCTCAAGATAACGGTCTCGGCTGCGAGCTAAACAAAAGGAATACCATGGACATTCTAGAAACACTATGGAAAGGATCACAACATACATGTAGAATCTGAGTTGGTAACTAGTCTCAGGTAGACTTACAAAACAAATGCATTTACAGCTCGAATTATATGCAAATGTTACATGGCAAGAGAAAATTATAGAGGGCTACTGTAGTCCGTATAACATTAACAGTAATAATTTATATAACACCACTGGTGCTTCTAGAAGGGAATCTGTCTTTATCCTTGCCCAACCCGAAAACGCTTAACGGTCCATGCTAATTAGTTACTAGGCAAGAACCCCCGGGATACTACCCGACCAGGGGAGCTTCGCAACTAACCTGCGGTACTCATTACAAGTCAAGAGGCTGAGGGTGCAAAGCCTTACTGTGACCTACCCATAATGGGGAGCACCATTGGACACTACGTTACTAGGTGTTTCAAATATTTGGTAAAGCGCTTCAGACTCCGTATTATGCGTACAATATTGTATGTACAATACTTTTTGTGACGCTAAAAAGTATTACACGTGCAATAAATAGTATGTACCGGGACAATATATATTTTGCTACAATCATAGGTTGCTTAATTGATACGGAGTTGCCAAATTTCTAAGACTTCTAAATTTAGTGAGTGCACGGAATGATGAACATCTTTTAATGTCTTCTTGTATTCAACCATGGTAGGTATCATAATACCTACCATGATTCAACTGTACTTGAATTATTATATAATCAATGGGCACCTTTTTAAAGTTAATAATACGTCGTATTAATACTAATATTAATAATATTACAATTGTAATAATAATATAAATGGCACATTCAGATCTTATTTATTTATTTATAGATTTATCTATTTAGGCCTATTTATTTATTTATTTATTTATTTATTTATTTATTTATTTATTTATTTATTTATTTATTTATTTATTTATTTATTTATTTATTTATTGATTGATTGATTGATTGATTGATTGATTGATTGATTGATAACTGATTGATTAATTGATTTAGAGATTCATTTATACTGATATTTAGTCATATATTGATTTAGAAAGTTTAAAAGTATTATTTGTAGGCCTTTGTATTTATTCTGGTTCTGATTGTATTGATACTGATATTTTTGTTAATTTTTAAAGTTTTGGCATAGCATTCGTTACATTATAACACGCTGTGTTATGAATTTGCAACACCTTTTTACATATTGATATCGTTGAGGCATGTTATGATAGGCCTACTTATGATCATCACAATACATCCATAAACGTGTTAATGCAGTAACCGTAGCGTTAGGGGCACGGAACCCCCCCCCCCCCCCCTTGATCTGAAATATTAGAAAATCCCATAGGAAAACTGCCGAAAACGGCTTGTGCCCCTCCCCCCTCATCAGAACCGGATGCAACGCCTTCTATACTTTTTCATTCATTAATTATAGGCGTATTAATAGTAGGCCTAATGCGTTGAGTTTTTAAAAAGTAATATCCGCCTTTTTTCTTTCTTTTTGAAATGACATACGGTACTTGTTACAAAAACAAATCAGCATGGAAAACATTTTTTTTTTCGTCAGAGGCAGATATTTGGCCTATTCAGTGTCATAAAGCTACAAAATAGACGATCTTTTAAAATCATTTTTAAATGGCTATTTATTTTTCAACCTTATTGTTTGTATTTGTAATGTTCACACAATCTGAACATGTGCTTGTAGGACAACGATTTTGAATTAAACATGTTAAATGTGATATTTTAATTCCCCTAGAACACCACAGTTAAGCGTCCAAAATTGTAAGTGGGTTTTCTTTTATTTAACCTCATTATTTCGCTAAAATTACTCGAAAACCCTCCTAAGAGTTGTTATTACTAATAAACATTTCATAATTTTGGGCAAAGGATAGCCAAATAGTTGACCGAAATCGTATATTTGCACCAATATTTGACTGAAATCGTATATTAACATTACCGCCCCTTCGTGGCTTTATTGCAAGCCAAAGTGTGAAACGAGATTACTTGAAATATATATTTCAGAGTTGAAAGAGTTTCAAACTTACGAATATATTTCTGAAATATGTCTCTCTGATTGGTTGATGGTCAAGAGGATTACGGCATCCTCAAAGCCTCTTGCTGTAATTCTCTAATCGATATCTATTATAGGACCGCTCTTCTGAAATCCATACAACCGTGTCAAATGAAATAGTCAGATTTCGGAATTTTATTAAAAATAGGCATAAATCACATTGAACAGGTTGAATGCTGGCAAAAGTAGATAAAATAACTATGGGTCGAATTTACATTAATCAGTGTCCTGGGGCCAGGATAACATTTAGGACTCCTTCGAATTCTAAAACAATACTTCGCCAAATGTCCTTGCTTTCATTTTCTCATTTAATTTGTTTTAATTTTAATTAATTTCTTTATCCACTGGCTCTCTGGTAAATCCGGTATTGCCAAATATTTCTTGTTCATTACCCGTGTTAATCTATTTATTAATTAAAATGAACCATCTATTAAATTCCTATAATACAATGTATAGGCCTAGTGTATTTGATAACAAATTTGTTTTTATTTTTGATTGGAATTTGGGTTCCATTACACGATTTCATAATAAGATATGTTTGGGCATGGCGGAATTAGTATATGATTAAAAATAGACATACTCTTAGTCCCCCTTTTTTAATGTTTGTAGGCCTACATTATTGATATCAATATTTATGTACAAAATGCAAAATAATGTATATATATTTGATTGTTTTGTAAACATTAAATTTGATGTTTACTCATAATTATGTCTGGAAAGTCAGGGAAAAAATAAGGAGTATCGGTATTTAGTTTCCTGGGAAAGTGGATCAGATGAGCAGTGAGTAAAAACATTTGCCCTAAATCTTTATTTGATTTTTATTGTTTTATGAATTTATTAGGGCTACTGGTAAAGTGCAGAAAAAACCTCCAAACGCACTCTAGGATTTTTCATCAGCAGCAGTAGAAATTTCTCTTGCATATATTTTCTGGTGACCTCGCTTGGATTTAGCAAACAATGAACCGTCAGGGTTATAGCGCGTTATTTAATCTGATTCAACTCGTGCAGTAGCACGATATTTATTGCACGTGTAATACTTTTTGACGTCACGAAAAGTATTGTACATACAATATTGTACGTACAATACGGAGTCTGAAGCTAGCCTTACTCACATTTTTCTAAGATATAAATTTCATGGTGTTGAAACCGTAGAACAAACGTTGACAACTCTTTGCATTATTCATTTGAATAACAATGGTCACGGAGTGAATACACTCCAGCGGATTAATAACTACCAAACCACTTCAAATACAAATGCAAATTGAGATCAATAACTATTATTGATTTGATAATGCTGGTGTCTAAGGTGTTAGTGTTTTTAATTTAAGAAAGTAAAGTTTGGCATTAAACTTATTTTTAAACAATTATATATACATATTCTGATGCAAACAATTTAATTTTGCTACTTGCACAGATATGTAAGATAAGCGGTTCAAAACAGACCATTACCAGAAATAGCAGGCGTGTTGTTCATGACTGGCTCAATGTTAGTTGGTTTGAGGTTTCGACCCTATCGGGTCTCAACCTCAAACCAACTAACATCTCACCAGTCATGAACAACACGCCCATTATTTCTGATAATGGTCTGCTTCTCACCCTTTATCTACTACATATGTTGAGTTGAATGCCAGTTTAAATCTACTTTGCTTGATTTGTTACATTGTTATTGTGATACAATCATGAAATAAGATTGAAAAAAGTAACAACATTGATAGGGAAATGAAAGCGAAATAGACAGTTGAAACATAAAGTGAAATAGACAGCCAAAATATTCTGTAGAGTTACATAAACGGTTGCGAGTTATTTAGCGGAAAGAGAGGGAGTGAGGGAGAGAGGAAGAAGGAAAGAAGATGAGATGCAAAAAAGAGAAAGGGAGAAAATAGGAGGTAAGACACTGCCATTTGTCACCTTGATGGGGCAGTGACGTTAACACCCTGAGGCAGCTGTTTCTCACTCCCTTCTAAGCGGCGTCTTAAGCACGCATGTTTGTGTATACACCCGCATTTTGAGCAAACGCTTTGGCCTTTGGCCAACGCTAGCAATTTGAAGCTGGCAGCTGCACCCAGTGAAATGTGCACTTACATCACTGCCACATCAGAGTGAAAAGTGGTATAGGGAGAGAAAGAAAGGGAATAGGAGAGAGAGAGGAAAGAGGTAGAGACAAAACAAACAAAGAGGTAATGAGACAAACAGAATGAGACAAGACAGGCAGAAAGGGACAGATAAACAGAGACAGACAGAGAGAGCGAGAGAATAGAACAAAGAAAGAGATTGATTATAAACTAAGAGACAAAAAGATGAAAACAAAGGTTGACGGTGAGTTGGGAAACATTAAAATCAGCACACTGGTCATCGGCAAAATGGTCCACCGATGATGTCAAAAAATAATATGGGAAAAAATATTTAATAACCTACCATATCTTTTACTAAACACATCAAAAGAAATAAGTCCCCCTCTGAAAATTTCGTCATAACATCATAAAGTGAAGCTTTGTACCAATAAAACTTACTTAGAAATAATTATATGATTGTTTACTAAGTGTTTTGTGAAAATGAAAGATATCCATGACTTCATGGCTGAATGAACCCAAATTGAAGACAAAAACTGCCCTTTCCAAAAGTCACAAAGTAGGCCTATGCTTGTTAACTGCAAGGCGTATTGGGACAAGGAATGGAACTGGCCATCTTACAACTCACTGTGCTGAACTCTGCACCAGAGGATTTGCATGGCTGAATGATCAAGAATCGATACACATTACAGTAAATGTTCACTTGGTGAGGATTTTAAACTGCACTCAAACACATGGGGTTTTCCATTAGTAACAAGCCATGAATCAACTTTTGTGACAAGCATAGGCCTACTTTGTGACTTTTTGAAAAGGGCCGGCAGTTTTTGCCTTCAGTTTAGGCTCATTCAGCCCTGAAGTCATGGAAGTCTCTCATTTTCACACAGCACTTAGTAAAGAGTCATATAAGTATTTCAAAGTTAGTGTTATTGGTACAAAACGAAACCTTACAATGTTATGATGACATGTTCAGAGGGGGACTTATTTCTTTTGATGTGTTTATTTGACAATTATACTGAACTATTGAAACCATCATCTATTATTTTGATGGAGGGAAAAAATCATCTAAATACTGCCACAACTCATTCAATAAGACCCTGTTAATTACACAGAGAGAAGTTGATTTCAATTGTGACATGGAATTCAGATTCCGACTACAGATTAGCATAAATTATTTGTTGACAGGGTGTTTACACGGTAGTCAAGTGCATTAGACATAATGCACTCACTTGCTCATGCTTGAAATAACCATTTATGAACTTGACTTCTAATTGCATGTTCATTTACACTGTAAAAGTCGAGTTTGAATGCCACAAAAGCAAGTTGCTCCGGGTCGTCATTAGAAGCTATTAGAAGTCGACTTCTGATGTTGAGTTCAAAAAGAATTGATCCTGTTTACACACAAAGTCGAGTTCAAATACATCTAAACTCAACTTCAGGCTATGTGTAAGCAAGGGTCCTACATTGTAGTTACATCTTAGGTATAAAATTTTCAAACTCACCAATGTTAACTTAATCTTCCCTGAGAATGTCTTATTATAAAACATAGTCTGTATCACTAATATACACGGTGTTGTCATTGCTTTGGCTAGCTGGTAAGTACCCACAGTATTGTTCTGTAAAGACAAATTAGTAAACACTACAAAACCACAGAAAGTTAAGCTTAACGGTAGCACCCGTGCTATAGGTAGACTCTTTGGGTTGAATAGGTTGCACTTTTGACATATCACCAGCCCTAACGATGTCATGTAGAAATGGATGCATGTTAGCGTCAGGTTCGGGAAGTTATAGTTCACGTATAGATACTTGTTGACGAATACGATGCAAATTGACGAACATAGGTTGATCACGATGGATATAGACACTAGGGTCTGACTCGGTGGGCTCGGCATTTTGGTTGTTCGGTCGTAGTACTGAATGTATTGATCCTTTGGTGATGATGGAACTGGAAGTATTTTTCACTCAGGCAGCTAACATGCAATGCACTCTTATTGTATTAGTCTCTGCCATAGCTTTCAACAAGACATTCCAATACTCTGTCTACAGCTCTTTGGTAGCATTCTGTATGAAGAAAAGATAATAAAATATTAATATATGGAAAATGTAAGACAGACTTGTCAATACACATTTTGTGGCCACTTCAAGAAAATGGCTTGTATCTCAGTCAAGCTGCTTTTTACAGTACTGTCTAAATTCATGCCAAATTTTTCTTTTGGAAAAACTGTACCGGTAAACACATAAATGGTCCTAAATCAAAATGGCCTTGAGCTGCTGAAACCAGGGAAGTGCAATACACTGAAATAAGGAAAAATGGAGGTTGTTCTCAGGACAACTTAAGCATAGATTCTGCTTGTCGTCAAAATATTTCAAGTATGTAAATTACATATTCATGTAAATGCCTTATCTTGTCTTAAATACACAGCTTTCAGCAGGCTATGTCTCATCTATGTCAATGACAAACGTACCAAAACCTGAAGTTTGATGATTTTTATGATTGTCCGGATGAGCAAATCACTGAATGGGCCTTAACTCAGTAAATGGCTCAAAATATGCTAAGGTGTCATATTATAGCCATATATTTTGACATCTTTTTTTTTAAATAATAATTATAGAAATGGAATATTTGCTAGTTTAGTGGCAAGTTTAGGTAGTAAAGACATAGCATACACAATTTAAGTAAAATCCTTTCACTCTAAATAATAAAAAAATAAAAAATAGCTGTAAAAATGCCTATTTTTACACTTTTATTTGTAACATGCCAAGAGACGCCTTTTTTCAACAGCTTTTAATTTTTTTTATGGATCCTTATAGAAATTCATGTGACCTGTTTCCCAAAATGGTGCAGTAAACCAATCAAAAAAACAGAAAGAGGCATTATGAATTATAAGTTAACAGATCAAAAAAAGGATTTAAAAGTTTGCCTTGCGTATGTTACTATTGTCTGTCAAACTTTTGATTGATTTTGAAGTCCCTCAGTTTTTTATAAACAAAGACTTGAAGCATAAACTAAAGGGTAAATCTATTGTAAATAACTTCATTTCTCCATATTATACAGTACCTGACGCGTGTAAGTGACCAAAACACGCGTGCCCCGCGAATTTTTCCACGCAAAACTCCCGCGTGGGAATTACTGATCGCGGTTGAATGCGTGTTGTAATCCGCCTGGGAGGCATGATGTCGGTCGAGGAGATACAACTCGGCAAATTACCCGTGGTCTTCCGTGTGATCGCGTCGTGTATCGTGTTATAGCGTGTTGTGAATTCTTGTCTCAAAATCAATATCGTTGTGTTTGTTCTGTTAAGTGCATGTACTCAAAACCAAACAAGATGACGATTAACGTAATTGTTGTGTAATTAATGTAATTATGGTCAACTCAACCAGGGATAGACAGACTCAACGAAGCCTCTAGTACACTGGGACTGAACGACTGCTTGCCCTTTGTGTCTCACTTTACAGTTACAGGGATACAGATGCACACACCGCACGCGGCGGGCCGAAAATACCCCAAAACTCGGCATTTTAAAATCGCTCCTATTTATTTCAAATTTAAAGTATAGCTCTAAAATTGACTAAAACCCCTCACCATAGATGAAATAAACAACCAATCATCATAAAAGTGTATTTTAACTTTTATTTTTGCGTTGACGGCCTTTCAAAGTCAAGCTTGCTTTACGCAAGTTCAGCTCCCCTGACACCGTGCATAGCCAGGGTGCTCGCGACGCCCCAGATATTTCACGTGAAATGCACAATGGCATGTTTTGATCTTCAAAACCCCTCGTCAAAAATAAATGGTACGCGGGCAATTATCCAATTTTGTTTTTAAACCACAAGTGTTCCCCTTTTCGACATAATACTGAAATAATTATATTATAAGCCAGATCAGGCATAGTGGAAAAAATGGGCAATACAGGGACTTGTGGAAACATCGACACTACCCAGTCCAGCCGCGAAACCCCGGCCAGCTGATAGCGAGCCTAGATAGCGGCCCGATGCTACCTAGTCTTGCCAGCAAGACTTCAGTCTTTATCATAAACATAATGACATCTACGGACCTAGAACTAGATGCTACCGGGCCAGGTAGCCAAACTCTTCAGGTCGTTAGATATATTTTCGCCCTGGGGTTTCGCCGTGTTGAATATCCACTCAGTCGTTGCACTCTAGGAATGCTAAAATTAAATAAAAATGAAAGTAGTTTCTTAAAAGGTCCAATTGATGATTCGATCCTTGAAGGTTGAACAAGTAATTTGTATATTCGATTGACACATCGTGTAGTCTTCCCGCTTTAAAAATCAACAAGAAGTTCAACTTGAAACATCAAGGGAATCAAGTTGAAGGTAAATGTATTTTGATATATGCATACTTCATGTGCAAGATATTATCACAAGACTTGTAAATTTTATAGGCCTATCTTGCACATTTCTTACCTGATTTATATTGCTTGTATTTCATTTCAAGACATAATTTTTGTACATTTCAGCAGTGTTTTTCGTACTTTTGGCACATTTTAGGGTTCCCAATACATTTTTTTTTACAAGCGTCCGATGACGCGTGCCGGCATTTTCTTGTCAGATACTTGTCATGCTTGTTCTCCATCTCATCATGACAACACATGCGCACCGATGGTATAGGGTCATTAATTTATTTTTTCCATTTTGCATAGACCCTAGAGTGAATGTTGCATCGTATTTCCATTTTAAAACGTAGGCGACTGAGTCATAGTTTTATCTTTGGTATTATATATATCCTGTCCAAAAATGGATGGATGGACCATGCATGGACGCTCAGTGATCCCTTGCGCGATCCATGGACATTGCCCTGCACTGCAGCTCGCCTGCCTGATGCCTACCATGAGCCGAAACACCATCTCTCTCAACCTCACTCGAAGCCTATCGGAGATATCTGTGAAAATCAGGGTGAAGGCAGCCTTTCGGGCTGATATTGTTTCAAAAGTTCGCATCTCTAATATTCTGGCTGACCACACTAGAAAATTCAATTCAATGAACACAGCCTTGACATAGATCCCGCATGGAATCCCAGTTCACTATCATTCACAGGGTTCAGCCGGTACATCATCGGATTTAACATCCATCGCAAAAATGGCTTGGAATTTTGAAATATGCCCCGGGAACCAGTACACCAGGCCTCACTTGCAGTACATGTACAATTTAGCACACCATGACATGGCAACAGCTGCTTTTCTCTGGAATATTGCCAACAAGCCCATACCATTGGTACATTAGGGGCGCACCATTAGATTTCCAGGGGGGGCATGGGAGTATTTTAAAAAAAAAAAACTTTGCCCACTAGTGAGAAAAAAAAAAAACTTTGCCCACTATTGAGAAAAAAAAAAAATTTGCCTCACTGATGAGTAAAAAAAAAAAATTTCACCCACCCAACTTTGTATTAAAATGTACATTAAAATTGAAAAAAAATAACTTCGCCGCCGAAGGCGGCGAAAAAAAAAAAAATTCGGTGCTCTTGGAGGCGAAAAAAATAAATTCCGCCGCCTTCGGCGGCGAAAAAAAAAAATTCTGCCTGACCCAAACTCCCATGCCCCCCCCTGAGAATCTAATGGTGCGTCCCTTAATACCATATGCATCGAGTTGTAAACATGGTAACGCCGGGCGGTGGTCTTTGTGGTCCATGTCCATACCATTGGTACATGTATGTACCATGCATGGAGTTGTAACCATGGTAACGCCGGGCGGTGGTCTTTGTGGTCCATGTCCATACCATTGGTACACGTATGTACCATGCATGGAGTTGTAACCATGGTAACGCCGGGCGGTGGTCTTTGTGGTGATGTGGTCGATGTCTGGTATATCATGGGTATGCATTACAACCCGGGACGTTCAACCAATCACAGTGTGGGAAACGAGTTCATATCACTTTTATCAGGGGCTGTGCAATAATTATGAGCCGGGGAGGGGTGGGGGATAAGAATTTTTCGGATTCACTTTACTTCCAAGAATTTTTCCCCATTAGAAATCTATGCCACCATGGGCGTAGATCCCGGGGTGGGGATATGTCCTCCCAATTTTTGCCATGGGGGATGGTCCATACATCCTCCCAGTGGCGTCGCGTCATAGGGGCACGTGTCCCCCCCAATTGATTGAAATTATTCCACAGTTTTGCACCATATTTTTACGGGTATTTTCACCAGTTTAGCTTTAATAGGGCACAATTTTTCATTTGTACCATAAACTTATTCTGTTGCCAAAAGGTGCCTGATTCACTATACTTTTTTCCAACCCCATCCCCCCCCCCCAGGTAAAAAACAAATCTATGCCATGGAAGTACTAGCCTTTCATGTTTCCTTCCTTACATCTTCCCTGATGCTTTATACTCAATTCATACTCACTGTGGTGTGCTGTTAAATTATTACTGGAGTGTCGAGCTTAAATAGGCTATTAATAATGACGGGGGAGGGGGAGGCAGGCGCCCGGCGCGTTGTTTCCCAACAATAATGCTGGCCAATATTTTTAAATATTAAAATATCTAGTTGTACTACACAGTGGTGTGTAGCCAGTTTATCGGAACGGACGGAGGGGAATGGCCACAGACTTGCTATATTTTTTTGCCAACAGAACCCGATTTTTTTTGGTGGGGGGGGGGCAGAGCTCCAGCATCTAACTAAAAATGGAGGGAGATTGGGGTGCAGAGGAAACTTTTCCAACAATTTTTCACCGCACGTTTATGGGGCTGGCATTTTCATCGGAAGGGCGGGGGGGGGGGTCCAAATTTATAAAAAGTCGGCGCCAATAAAATTGCGACCCCCTATATGACAACAAATATTTTATGACCTCCCCCACCCCCTAAACATGCTTAAAACACACTATCTATTGTCATCTTGTGACTCCCTATACATTTTGGCCATCAACAATTTATGACTTCCCCCCTTTTTTTCAAAAGTTTATGAGCCCCAGTATATGGGACCTACCCTCTTCCGAAGAAAATGCCAGCCCCTATATACCAATATCTGTTTCCCCTCCCTCTCGCTGCTCCCCCTCCCAATTCCCGATACCGTCACTGCGGCATGCGGATAAACATTTTGATATTGAATTTTAATAAAAATTCCCTTTAAAAGGAAAGCCAGCCTCAATGTAGAAGAGGTCTTGTAATTAGTTTTGGTCAATGTGAAAGGCATTTTTAGGATCACGCTTACATCTACATGACAGTCCACCAAACCATCAACGATGAGAACATGCACACTGAAACAGCAGAAAACATTAATTCCTAATCTCATGTCAACTCTTTTAATTCATTACATGTACTCCAAATTGTTCTGGTCTGTTTGTTTTGTTGTTGTTGTTGTTGTCGTTGGTTTTTTTTGTCTTTTCAGCTTTTTAACCAAGATATCTCAATTTCCAATTTTGTAATACCAGAACTTACGAACTCAATATCTTCGCTTAGGAATGTCCGATTTCACTGCTTTCGATATATACACTGCCGGTTTGAGTTAACTTACATGTACATTTTATTTTAAAATAACTTAATTAATTCGCAATGTATAGTTTAAGCCTACTATATTATAATAGATAGTGGCCAGCACATTTATAAAGGACTGGTTACTCACTACAATCTTCACTCTTAAACTGTGTTTTTCTGAATGTGCTGATCATGTTGATTGCTAGTCGGAAACTCCTGCGAAGCTATGGACATGGCATCTTACATACTCCATTCTATAACAGTCTGCCTAGTGCCTTGTGTGTTTTCTCTTCAATCATTTTGTTGAATGTAATTTTATGAATCAAATAGTAATATGTGTCATTTTATTTATAATAAAGAAGTTATTAAATTAATAAAGTAAGACAATTTATTTATCTATAAGTGCATGTCAAATGGGGTACATTGTTCAATACTATATGCATAAATTATGCCCATATTATAGCTAGGCCCTAAAAACTTTATTTTGCATCGGATTTTTCCCGTTGAAAAGACAAAACTGATGTTTATGATAGCAACCATTTCATCAATAACATTTTGAGTCATTTTTATCCATAAAACGACACAGGATATGATAGATAACTACTTTCACATCAATATGGTCCATATGATCACAGATTGTTGAGAATCTGTGATATGATCCGGGGATATGATGAAGATTTTGATTCTATAGATCTGTTATCAACATGATATCACGCTGTTCAGTGGTCAAGGAGTAAGGACCCCCGGTCAAGGACACTGATATGACATCATAGGTGATGTCAGATTTTCTTCTGCTGACCATATGATGCTATATATATTAACTATTATTGTTACATTTAGGCCTTTAAACTTTTAAAGTCATAATTAATTAGTTCAAACATAACTTTGGTAATACTCACTCGTTTTCGTTCGTTGAAACGGCAAAACATACTTACTTTTCCTAACAAATCGAATTAAAATATTTTTAAAAAAAGTTAACCACAAAAAGTTTTTAAAAAAAATCATTCCAATACCACTAAAATATAATCTCTTGAGTAAACTGACCCCAAACCTGAAACAGGTACCAGCCCCGAATGGGCTGGCGAAAAGTCAATATCAAAATTATGTTTACACGCACACCTGTGTTGTCGCCGTTCCGTCTGGTTACCATGGTTACATGCACATGGTCCCCAACCGCTCCCCATTAATTATGATCATGATGATAGGTAATCAACGGGTCAAGTATGTTATTGGGGCGCCCTTTGGGGCGCCCTCTACGGAGGCGTCCCACAATATTGGCATGTACTTGTGAGTAGCTTCTAATTTCAGTCTTACTAGATTTACTCCGCAATTGTTGTGCTATTTTGCTAAAATTATGCCCTTGCTCAGAAATAAATCCACAATATGCTTGGATTTTATTTTATTATTGTTTTCTGTTATGCACAGGATAAAATGGTGTGCGTATATTCTTTGTTTAAAAGACAAAATTAATGGATTTGTAAAAACACCAAATAAATCGAGACCTTTGACCTTTGTAACCACTTTGACCTTTGTAACCAGTTTACCGCCTCTTAGAACCCGATAGACGGTGACCAACACTTTGGATTACAATAGCCTAATCTGAATGGCATAGTCCAATAAGCTCAAATAAACAATCATAGTGCAAAATTTGACCTAACTTGCAGAGTATGAGTTTTTGTACCCAAAGTTTCAAAGTCAGGCATCTTATCAAGATCAAGATAGTGATAGTGACATAACAATTAACACGCTTATCTTACCAAGGTCTTATCTATCTGCATGGGGTAATTGGAAATTATGGTGTAGCCTATTTGTTTTAAGGATGAAACAACTGGCTCCTTTTGCATGGAAATTAGAACAAATTACTATACAAGCTGTATCAAAAAGTTTGGTACCCAGCAGTTTTGATAGTAATTGAAAAGCCTGGTTCTTCCAAATGCAATATCGGGTCCCCCTTAAAATGATAAAATGATCAGACCATAAATCTTTTGTGACTGTTTATGACATTAATCAACAAATTATGCGGATCCTAGATGTGTCGAGGATGTTATGTTTATGAACAAAACGTTACGTTTGTATTTTCAACATTGTTAATCATTGCTACGTGTATGTTAACAAATGAAAGTTCTGTAATTATTTTAATTCTTCAATGCTAAGTTAGTAAGTATTCTTTTGGATATCATCAAATTGTAAATCTCTAGTCAGATTTTCAGTGTGTTAACAACTATGTATCAAAGATGTTACGTTCATGTACAAAACATTAACGTTCTTATCTTGTAAACATTGTATACCCATATAGCTACTTTTGAAGAATGAATGTTCTGTAATTGTCTTTTATCCTTCATCTCTATTAGATTTTCAGTGTATTAGCAAGTAGATGATGTATATGTATCACAGACGTTATGATGTATATGTATCACAGACGTTATACATTCATAAAAACTTTTCTTTTGGTCAACATAGGGTAGATCCTCTTCTATACTATCCATCATATACCCCCTGCATAACGAAATTCAACAATATTCAATATCCAAAGCAATATCATCACTACAATATGCCCCAAAATTGAACTCCCCACCCCACATAATCGCAAATTGACACGACAGCTTCATTCCAATTCAATTTATTTCATCCAAAACGGTCCTGTGATACACCTTCCCCAATCAAACACATTTGTCTTGCATTTGATCATCTTCTACTCTTCCCTAGAAAAAATCATTATGATACCAAATCCCCGGGACCAAATCTAAACACCATGCCATGGAATTCACCATATCACGTCCAAGCTCACATAATTTGGGCGCCCCATTCCTTTTTTAAAGGAATTTTTATTTACATCAGGGATGTGACTCTCACATCCCTGGTACCATGCATCGAGTTGTAACCATGGTAACGCCGGGCGGTGGTCTTTGTGGTCAATGTGTACAGCCGTTCGGGACAACCCTGTGAGAAGCGAGTTCACATAAGGGACTGTGCAATAATAATGAGCCCGGGGGAGGGGTAAGAATTTTTTGGCCAGCGGAAGAAGAAGGGGAAACCCGGGTGGGGCGATTTTTGGCAAGCCGGGGGGGGTTGACACACATTCGTGGGGCGCCTTTTAAATAAAATAAAATGCTCTAAAAAGTTGGGGTTTTTTTTGCAAATTGGGATCCCGACATTTTTGGCATGTTTAAGGAGGGGAAAAAGATTTGTTGGCAGGCGCAGGGCAGGGCATTTTGAAAACTTTTACCCCTCCCCGCTCAAAATTATTGCACAGCCCCTCATCATTTTTATTTCATTAAAACGTGTTACACGATTCATATACTGCGCCCTAATTGGTCAGATTGTTATTGGGGTATCAGATTTATGGTATTAATGACGGGGGGGGGGTTGAGGCAGTCACGTTGTCACAGTTTCCCAACAATATTGCTGGCTAATAATATGTAATGTCTAGTTAATTTGTCTACTACACAGTGGCGTAGCAAGGTTTTCGGGACAGAGGGGGGGGGGGGGGCACAACTTGTAATTTGGTGACGGAAGTTGTGAATTGTTGACCCCGATTTTTATTCCAGAGCGCTCAAGAAGATTGAGTATCAAATTGCTTTGAAAAAAGGGAAACTATCTCAACACTTCCGTAAATGGAGTGTTGATTTTTGATTCACTTTTGGTTGTAAATGTACTGTTTATAAATCACCTTTTACATGCTCTTCCTGTACATGTACATGTAATTTAAGTAGGCCCACTTTTTGTGGTGGCAGGTAAATCTTGTATGTTCGCATGGTTCAATCTGATATGTTTGGTCACAGAACTTTTGTGTATGTTTGATGTCAATTTGTGATTTGATTGATGTTTAATGATTTATGTATACTTGTTCTAATTTTTTCCAATCATGTGTTTGTGATTTGCTTTTTTCAATAAAAACACAATGACACAAAAAAGACTTGCGTGTTTACTTCTCTGAGATCATAACAGAATAATATGAGGCTACAGAGGAAATGACAGGTTCTTCAATACAATGTCAACATCAAGAAATTATTTAGTTTGAAAGTTCTTCGTTAAAATGTCAAAATTATAAAGGAAATTTTACAACATGTCAGCATGGTAATAATTCATCTTTGTTGAAAGTTCACTGTGATATAATACACACGTAGTCCTGCCCCTCCCCCCTAAAAAGTGACGGCAGGGTTCGCCACTGTTAACATCCGCCGATACAACTAGTCCCAACTAGTACCCTTTGATGGTGCCCCGTCGATAGAAGGAATTTCCTACAAGAAACCACATTGATTTGCGTGCTTTCGTATTCTATAAACATGGTAAAAGCGGTAAAATGGCAGCATTAGCTAGCTGTGCCAATGAGTAGGTTTGTTTGGCAGGCAGCTACCAGGTCCTAGCATTAGAGTAACGAAATGACCAAATATGGGATTGAGTTGGTCAGAAACCCATAAACAGACCTCATCATGCAGTGATCATGGGGGGGATGATGGTATGGTCTACATGTATCATCCCTTTTCAAAATATCAAGAGGGGGGGGTTATGTCCGACCCCCCCCATTTGCTAGTAAAGAACACGGGGTAAAGACCTTATTTGCGTGCGTTATCCAGAGGTCAAAATGGCCCAGTCTGCATGGGACAAACTCTTGTTATCTCCATTCAACAGCTTGTCATCAAAATTCCTATAAGACTTGTGTGTTTACTTCTCTGAGATCATAACAGAATAATATGAGGTTACAGAGGAAATGACAGGTTCTTCAATACAATGTCAACATCAAGAAATTATTTAGTTTGAAAGTTCTCTGTGATATAAGACATGCACATGCGCGTGTTTATGAATAGCAAAAGTACAAGGCTAATTAGAAGATAAATTACAACATGGTTCTTCGTTAAAATGTCAAAATTATAAAGGAAATTTTACAACATGTCAACATGGTAATAATTCATCTTCGTTGAAAGTTCACTGTGATATAATACACACGTAGTCCTGTCCCTCCCCCCTAAAAAGTGACGGCAGGGTTCGCAACTGTTAACATCCGCCGATACAACTAGTACCCTTTGATGGTGCCCCGTCGATAGAAGGAATTTCCTACAAGAAACCACATTGATTTGCGTGCTTTCGTATTCTATAAACCATTGTAAACATGGTAAAAGCGGTAAAATGGCAGCATTAGCTAGCTGTGCCAATGAGTAGATTTGTTTGGCACGCAGCTACCAGGTCCTAGCATTAGAGTAACAAAATGACCAAATATGGGATTGAGTTGGTAAGAAACCCATAAACAGACATCATCATGGGGGGGGGGGGGATGATGGTATGGTCTACATGTATCATCCCTTTTCAAAATATCAAGAGGGGGGTTATGTCCGACCCCCCATTTGCTAGTAAAGAACACGGGGTAAAGACCTTATTTGCGTGCGTTATCCAGAGGTCAAAATGGCCCAGTCTGGGACAAACTCTTGTTATCTCCATTCAACAGCTTGTCATCAAAATTCCTATAAGACTTGCGTGTTTACTTCTGAGATCATAACAGAATAATATGAGGCTACAGAGGAAATGACAGGTTCTTCAATACAATGTCAACATCAAGAAATTATTTAGTTTGAAAGTTCTCTATGATATAAGACATGCACATGCGCGTGTTTATGAATAGCAAAAGTACAAGGCTAATTAGAAGATAAATTACAACATGGTTCTTCGTTAAAATGTCAAAATTATAAAGGAAATTTTACAACATGTCAACATGGTAATAATTCATCTTTGTTGAAAGTTCACTGTGATATAATACACACGTAGTCCTGTCCCTCCCCCCTAAAAAGTGACGGCAGGGTTCGCCACTGTTAACATCCGCCGATACAACTAGTACCCTTTGATGGTGCCCCGTCGATAGAAGGAATTTCCTACAAGAAACCACATTGATTTGCGTGCTTTCGTATTCTATAAACCATTGTAAACATGGTAAAAGCGGTAAAATGGCAGCATTAGCTAGCTGTGCCAATGAGTAGATTTGTTTGGCACGCAGCTACCAGGTCCTAGCATTAGAGTAACGAAATGACCAAATATGGGATTGAGTTGGTCAGAAACCCATAAACAGACCTCATCATGGGGGGATGATGGTATGGTCTACATGTATCATCCCTTTTCAAAATATCAAGAGGGTGTTATGTCGGACCCCCCCATTTGCTAGTAAAGAACACGGGGTAAAGACCTTATTTGCGTGCGTTATCCAGAGGTCAAAATGGCCCAGTCTGGGACAAACTCTTGTTATCTCCATTCAACAGCTTGTCATCAAAATTCCTATAAGACTTGCGTGTTTACTTCTGAGATCATAACAGAATAATGTGAGGCTACAGAGGAAATGACAGGTTCTTCAATACAATGTCAACATCAAGAAATTATTTAGTTTGAAAGTTCTCTATGATATAAGACATGCACATGCGCGTGTTTATGAATAGCAAAAGTACAAGGCTAATTAGAAGATAAATTACAACATAGTTCTTCGTTAAAATGTCAAAATTATTAAGGAAATTTTACAACATGCCAGCATGGTAATAATTCATCTTTGTTGAAAGTTCACTGTGATATAATACACACGTAGTCCTGCCCCCTCCCCCCTAAAAAGTGACGGCAGGGTTCGCCACTGTTAACATCCGCCGATACAACTAGTACCCTTTGATGGTGCCCCGTCGATAGAAGGAATTTCCTACAAGAAACCACGTTGATTTGCGTGCTTTCGTATTCTCTAAACATGGTAAACGCGATAAAATGGCAGCATTAGCTAGCTGTGCCAATGAGTACATGTAGTTTTGTTTGGCACGCAGTTACACGTATCTACGCACAAACACAAAACGTTTGGCAGAAAACGGATCTGAAAATAGCATTCCAAAAACTTTTTAGGAAACTTACCGCAAAACATTATAAACATGATGTTATTTAGACCCCTAAGTGTTGCCAAAATATTTTTCAATATTATTTTTAAAAAATTTCACGATCTTTATATAGCCCAGCATAATTATGTTACTCAATAAAACGTTTTGAATTAACGTTCGGTACAAGGCCCTAGTAAGTAGTATGTTTTTTAGAATAACGAAATGACCAAATAAATGAAATATGGGATTGAGTTGGTCAGAAACCCATACACATGATAAATAGACCTCATCATTGGGGGGGAGATGATGGCATGGTCTATCATCCCTTTTCAAAATATCGAGAGGGGAGGGGTTATGTCCACCTCCCATTTGCTACAAGGTCCTAGCATGTTTTTAGAGTAACGAAATGACCAATGGGATTGAGTTGGTCAGAAACCCATAAACAGACCTCATCATGGGGGGATGATGGTATGGTCTATCATCCCTTTTCAAAATATCAAGAGGGGGGTTATGTCCAACCCCCTCCCATTTGCTAGTAAAGACCTTATTTGCGTGCGTTATCCAGAGGTCAAAATGGTCCATGCAGTCTGGGACAAACTCTTGTTATCTCCATTCAACAGCTTGTCATCAAATTCCTATAAGACTTGCGTGTTTACTTCTCTTGAGATCATAACAGAATAATATGAGGCTACTGAGGAAATGACAGGTTCTTCAATACAATGTCAACATCAAGAAATCATTTAGCTGGAAAGTTCTCTGTGATATAAGACGTGCGCGTGTTTATGAATAGCAAAAGTACAAGGCTAATTAGAAGATAAATTACAACATGGTTCTTCGTTAAAATGTCAAAATTATAAAGGAAATTTTACAACATGTCAACATGGTAATAATTCATCTTTGTTGAAAGTTCACTGTGATATAATACACACGTAGTCCTGCCCCTCCCCCCTAAAAAGTGACGGCAGGGTTCGCCACTGTTAACATCCGCCGATACAACTAGTACCCTTTGATGAAGGATTCGACGATCTCCAGAATGAAGTAGCACCGCTCAGTTATGGGGAGGTCTCCACGCAGTTTCTACAGGATTTGGAGAAGAAGGCAAAGCTGCAACCAGATAGGCCATTATGTTAGAAGAGCTCGCAGATGTCTCTACTTTTAAGCAATAGCCACTATTATTAACCAAACGGCTCTTTTCAGAGCCACCAAAACATCAAAAGAGAGATGCATGTGTCAATTAGATAAATGAATATGAGTAATGAATTTTGACTATTGCAATTGCAATGTTGTTTGGGGAAGATGTAACAAAACCCTTAGTAATAAAGAATGTAACAAAACCCGTATAGTAACAAACTTCAAGTCTTACAAAACTGAGCAGCAAAAATGATTACAGGTCGAGTCAAGTACAGAAGCGTTAAATGTTTTAAACTGGAAAAATCTTGAAGAAAAGTTATACATGAACGAAGCAGTTACAATGCATAAAATTGTAAACAATCAAGCACCGAAATATCTGTCCAATAGATTTGTTAAAAAAGAAACTTGTCAACATGATCATAAAAACGTATGGTCCCTGTTTTTTTATTTCCCAAAAGTCCTAGCTTCAAAAAGGTGTTTGCAATGTATTTGTTGTAAATGATAACCAAGACCTTCTGTACATGTTTTTCTTTCAGAACAATGTGAGAAACAAAGTAAGGAAGCAAATAGGAAAAAGGTCTAAAATATTTGAAAATCTCCAAAAATCGGTGAGGGCATCGTACGCATGGAGCGGCCGCCACGGTGAAAATGGATGACAAGGCCGTCACCGCGTGTACTCGTTGGTGCGTGTTTGCGGCCAACGTACGCAATTTACAGTAGAAGGGTGCGATTATAAATAGAATGTAGATATCTCTTCAGATTAGCTCAGATTTTATTGTCCTAGTTCTAATTTTTGAAAAGTTAGCTGGTAACATGCCTCTTTTCTTTTAAGGGGGGGGGGGGGTAGTATCAACCATTGTATATACGAGTGTTAATCTTGAAATACATTGATTTCACCGTACCTGATCGTTTGGACAAACGATAAAATCAAAGTGAAAAGGTGCAATAACTTAAAACATTGTTTTATTCCAATAAATGGCATAAAGTGTTTTTAAACAAACAAACGAACGGATCAAACAAACAAACAAACGAATCATTCATCTTTCTTTTCGTCAAAAGAAAGATGAATGATTCGTTTGTTTTTTAGTAAACTCATTATGATCCTTGTAGTTTGTTTTAAAATCATCAAAGAAAGATGAATGTTCTGTTTCTAAGTTCAACTCAAAATTTAATAAAAAATATAGTGTTATATAGTTTGTTTTAAATCAACGAAGAAAGCGGACCTTAATTTTTGAGGGGCTCGATTGCACCAGAGAGCTCCTAACAACATTTCAGGAGTACGTTCTAATAATACAGATATTATTAAAGATTGAGCTCCTGGTTGAGCACCTTAGTAAACTCAGGAGAGTGATTAACAGAGCTCCTGCAATTCTCAAAAATGAAGGCCTGTGAAAGATAAATGTACAAAAGGCAAACTGTTTCATATTTGTTGCAACTCATCAAAGATAGATGAACGATTTCATATTTTCTTATGCTCTTCAAACTCATCAAAGAAAGATTTGTTTAAAATACGATATTTATGAAATTGTTTTTAGCTTTACCTTTACTCAATAATTTTTTCTGGTCCAAAGAAAAACAGGGTTTGATTCTATATACTTATCAAAGAAAGAAGACTATTTCGTTTGCTTTCGTTCAATTTAAACTTATCAAAGAAAGATTACCATTTTATTTTATTTTATTTTATTTTGGTTAAAAGTCATCTCAGATAGATGATTGTTTTGTAAAATGTTTGATTTTGTTTTATCACTGTGTTTTGTTTTGATTTATCAAATATAGTTTGATTTTGTTTGTATTTTGTTTGAAAATGGTTTGGTTTTGGATAGTTCACTTCTGATGAAAGAAAATTGTTAACTTGTTTTATCAAATCCACAACAACAAAAAAACCCGTCTTGATCTGAGCACGCAACACGTGTCAATCTATAAAAGCCAAAGTAGACCATCAACATGATAAAAAACATTGCAAGGGGCTTTGTGGTTGCCGACATATTATATGTCACGCATTCATGCACTTGTTGTCATTGCAACCATGGCAACTAAATACGATATTCCGTCAAGTAGGGTAAACGTTGTTTGGGGGTCATTGGGTACAAACAAAATGAAAAAGGGATCATTGGGTACTATAACATTTTGAATACTAGTATTAAGGGTCATTGCACGTAGGCCTATAACTTTTCAAAAAAGGGTCATTGGGTAGACAATTTTGAAAAAATGCAGCAAAATTCTATTTCTGGTTTCAAATTTCCAATACAAATTTGCTAAAATAAGATAATTTGAAAGTTTCCGCATTATTTTGTGGCGGCATTTTGAATTTTGTGGCGGCATTTTGATGATGCATTTCTAAAAGTGGTTCAAGTAAAGTGTTTGGATGCGAGCCGTTAGACCAATAGGCCTATAAAATAAACGCCGTGTCAGACAAGTCTTTGAACATGGCAAAAGTTCGAAGTCAGCAAAAACATCTAAATCCAGCGATGCTGAGGTCTTCATCAGTGCTCGGGCCCCAGTGAGCTCCAGTGGTTAGATCCCGGGGGGGTTCTTCGAAAAAATTTGTACGGGGGTGTGCCACGCAGACTTTCGGATGCTGACTTTCTCTATACCTACTTTTTGCTGTTTTTGCTACCCATCAGTATACCAATTTTCAAGAAAAAGCACCCAAAAAGCACCCAAATTTGCCATAATTGGGCGCTTTAATGGCATTTTTGCCCAAATGCGCCCAATTGGGCGCATTGGTATCCACTGAAAACCCACCCATCGATATACCAAAATCGGTGTAAAGGTACCCCAAAACCGTGGCACATCCCCGTATACCTTCAACCAGGAAGAACCCCGGGGTTAGATATACACGTTTGTGCTAATGTTTTCTAATCAGAAACGAGTCTCCGAGTATTTCTAATTTTTACTATTGGTCTAACGGCTCGCATCCAAACACTTTGGGTCATGATTGGGTAGCCGCGACCAAAAAGAGGGGTCATTGGGTAGCCGCTTTAAAAAAAAAAAGGGGGGTCATCGGGTATGACTTTTCAAAAGGGGGTCATTGGGTATAGTCAACAACCCATTTGTAAAATTGTAAAAATGTTTCAAAGAATATTTCAAGTGGCCAGGCTTCATTTTTTAAATATAACATTTAAAAGAAAGCTAGATAATACCCCTCAGAGGGAGGGCTAGGGTCTCTTCCTGGTTGAAGGTATACGGGAATACATGTGCCACGGGTTTGGGGTACCTTTACAGCGATTTTGGCCTCGATGGCTGGGTTTTCAGCGAAGACCAATGCGCCAAATGGAGCTAAATGGGCGCATTTTGGCACAGTAATAGTACAGATCAAGTCAGCATCCGAAAGTCTGCGTGGCACATCCCGTACACCATGTTTAAGACCCTCCTCCCGGTATTTGTTTATTTACTTGTTTGAGTTTTTCATACGTGGATTAAAACAACAACAATTAACAAACACCCCCCCCCCCCCCATGGGGCAGGCCATTTACGTTTGAGGTAATGACTGGCCCCTTTTTTCTTGGCCAAAAGAAGGAGGAAGCAGGCCGTTATACTATGCACAGTCTTCGTCTTTTGAGGTGTAGCCTGCCCCATTGGGGGAGGGTTGGAGGGGTGAAACAAAAACAATTTTCACCTTTTGACTTTGAGGTCTTATGAAATCGAGTAGGCCTATGCAAAAAAAAAAATCAAAAAAAAAAATCTAACTTTTGAGGTCTATATAATTAAATGTTATGTCCAATTTCTTTTATTTTTAATCCCTGCTTATTAATTCCCCATCATAATTACCCCCACCCAAGGTCTTAGCCTGCGATACGTCCATCGGTCTCCTCCGCAGCCAGTTTGGTTTATTGGTTACACTCCCTCCATGTGGGGGTGGGGGAGCGGAACCAAACTGGCTGCTTTGGAGACTTACTTCCCAAGACGGGTTATTAAAAAAGTGGACGGATACAAAACCCGGGATACAAAAATTTTTAAAGCCGTCTAAAAGAGAGCAGTTTCACAACCAAATAAAAAAAGGCTTTCACAAATGATGCAACAAATTGTTGTGTCTCTGCTTCTCAACAATCTCCTTGTCAACCAACCCCCAAACATCGTTATCAATGCAGTCCTGTTTTTTTTTTTTTTTTTTCGCGAACGTTGATATGATGAAATAGACCCTGGGATTCCTGTGAAAATTATTTTTACCAGGGGTCTGCGATTCACGTGTGTGCTGCCATAACTATATGTAACTACATATCACGCCCAAATTATTAGCGTCATTCGTGCATTGGGCGGGGATGAAGGGCACAGAAACGGCAACATTAGACATTCCAGAGTGTGGCAGAAAAACACCCAAAAATCCGCCCCTTCCACAAAGGTTTTTTTGCGGTACGTTATGTTTACGCCCAGTTTGGGCGCATGCAGCAAAATCGTACGTGAATGTTTTGAAGGCCTATGTCTAATAAAAGCAACTTGAAGTTGGAAGTTCCCACGGAAGTTGTGAGCTATTTTTAACACCACCGATGCGATTGCGTTTTGCTCCTGCATCCACCATCAGGTACAATGTAAATGATGAAGCAGCGACAAAAGCATGCACAGTCAAGTATAGGCTATTACTCGTTCCTCTGTTCAATATAAAATAAAAATGCATTTTGGAATAAATAAATAAAATTTGCGTAAACCTATATCGTAAAAGGTAACATGATATCTCATAATACGCAGTTTATCTGGCCCAAGATTTCGTTTCAACATCGAATTCAAGAGCTAGATAGATAGAGCATGGAAAATCACGGGTGTGTGTGTGTGGGGGGGGGGGGTCACTAACGACCGCAATGGCTACGTCGCAGTTGTTCGCGGGAAATCAGATCAGACCTTGATCTATGGGGGGAAAATGGACGGATAACTTTGATATCCTGGCTAAGACCCTACGGACACCCCCGATTACCCTTCAACTGACCCAACATCGAGACTATCGGAACTGGATGTAGCCACTTTGGTTTACTAGTCTCATCTATGTAATGATCACGTGCAGGTAAGATGCTCCATCTAGTGATCCAACCAATTACATCTCTTGATTCTCGGATGACGTATGCCCTAATGTTGATTATTGCCGCGACCACGTGCGAGAAATAGGCACACCCCCACCCCGACCCATCTATTGTCTTTCGACTTATCTTCCATCCAGGGTCAGATGCATAAATCATAAACAAACACAAAAACCGTCATCGTCATTTCGTTTCTACAAATCCTCGTGTCACATAAATCCTCCCTCCATTCTCGGTAATTTCTCGCCCAAAAAAGGCGGGACTACATGTATACTCGCGTCAGTGCGGTACTTTAAAAAGGCTCCTTATTTGCTTTCTACATTGGCACTGGTTATCATAGTTTGAAAGGAACTTTCATGCGGGTTTACATGACGCACCGCTTTGATTATTGCGTGTATGGGGGATCTCCCCTTCCTATCAGTCCGAACTGACGGTGTCCATGCATGCGTACTGCCCGTGTTATTTTAAATACTTTTTTAATTATGTTACGAAAAAAATATTATATTTCGCAGAATCATGTTCATAATATGGTTAAATTGACTGTTTTAAACTATCATTTAAAACTAAAAAGAGTGAAATACGAAAATAATGTGTATGACTTTCGGTCCGTGTTTTCCACAGCATTGAGATCACTGAGTGTAGCGCTGCCGCTCCCAATGCCCTACACTCAGCGCTGGCTACTCCGATATAGATAACATGAATTTCTCCAAGGTAGCGAGTGAACATGATTGAAATTAAATATCATAATTCAATACCCTGCGTGAAAAACTGAACATTTATACATGCATATGAATCGGCACTAAAAATTACCGGCGTATGCCTTTTTGATGAATGGAAGATTCATGATTGGTTGGTGCATTTCAATGGACGGTGACCGGCGATGATAAACATAAACGGGTAAATCATGTTATCGAAAACTCAACAACTTTTTAAGTGTTTATTGACATAGCAAATTAGCACTTCACACTTGGTAATTTCGTCAGCAGCTACATTATCACTAAAGCGTGTTCTACCGTGAGATCGCGTGCTCTACCGTGAGATCGCGGTAGCTTTAGACCAGATGCCAAACACCGAGAATTCTCGGGACAGACGTTTGAGACCACTTATTGTCAACACGCGTGTTATAATAAGGATTTTCAACACGCAAATAACACGCCAAAAAAAGCGTGGCACGCGGTCACTTACACGTGTCAGGTACTGTAATCAATTTGTAAGTGGCTGCCATCTTTTTTGAACATATAACAATTTTAAAATTTTTCTTGAAATGTCTGTCAAATAGTAACATACGCAAGACGGTGCTGTAATTCCTGCTAAACTAGGGTGATACAGCTAATTATGCTACATGACATAGCATTTAGCTCCACCTAGCTTTGTGGCACTATCACTTTGTGAGGAGAAGCTTTTTTGATGACACAATCCATTGTTAAGTGTTGTCTGTCAAACATTTGTACGCAAGTAACATACGCAAGATTTGTATGTGTCTGTCAAAAGTAACATACGCAATACGTTTAAAAAAATTAAAAATCACTTGATGTTCACATTATGATGATAGTTTAGAGTTTATAAAAGTGTTTTTAAACATGTGATTTATAAACTGCATGTGATCTTTATTCAATTTCCCATCTTGAACTACTGTTTTTGCCAAATTATTATTCTGTATGTTACATTTGACAGACATCTTGCGTATGTTATGGCTTGACAGACACACATATTTTATTTATAACAATTTATCCTCCTTATTGTAATATTTGGACACATTTTTTTCCACAATCAGTTGCTGTAGGTCCTACACCTAAATAACCACAAAATACCTTATGTAATACTTTATAAATTTTTATTTGATTGCAGAAAATCATCAAAATTGTGTCTGTCAAATATAACGTACGCAAGGGCTAGAAAATTAAATTTGTGAAGTAAATGGTCTATAACTTATCTTTCTTTTAGTGTATTATGAACGATATATGTGCATACTATAATTTAAACCTGGTTGGAGACCAAAAGAAAAGAGCTGGAAAAATAATTGTGTGTTACACTTTTATGACACCTTAGCTTATTTTGAGCCAAATGGTTAATTAAAAATTCAGAAGTAAACATGAACAAGTGGACATCACAGCATTGTGTGATAGTAGTGATTGGTAGATTTTTCTTGATACCAAAGACATTTAAACATGACAAGTTAAAAATATATGTCCAGTTTAATTTAATTTTTTTTAAATACACCCCATTATACACAAAAGAACATATTTTAGGCCAAATATTGGCTAATCTGTAACACATTATTGACTAAATCATTCTCTTCTATCTTTCCTTTTTAGAAAAAAAAAACAACACTAAATTTTTGAGCAACTGACATACATGTAGAAAATAAATCTTTACTTTTTAACAAAGCTCTATTTCTATGGCCTGGCAAACACAATCTAATTTTGGCACAGCAGAACAAACTTTTCCCAATATATTTGCTATTCATGCATCTTAAAGTATAATAAGACAAATATCACACAATGCGAAAAGTAAACCTAAGACTCAGGTCTTACAAACTTTGTTTACTAATGGGTGGTTTTAGCTCTCCACTCCCTCTTGCATGTACATGACCAGGCTGCTGGAGTTGTCAGTTATATACCACAATAAAGTGCTCTATCCATAATGTGTGGGATGGGATGTGGGATGGGATGTGGGATGGGGTGTGGGATGGGGTGTGGGGTGCATGTGAAATGGGGTTACATTTGTGCTCCATCTAATAAACTGGGGATATGCATAAATTGCAAGCAAACAGGGATATCCCCAATTTTATTACTATGCTAATGGGGCTATATAACCCCATAGATGGCGCTAAAGGCATTAGTTAGACATATGGGGGATGAGATCCCCTATTGCAAAGTACAGAATCAGATGAATACACACATGTCTGATTCCATACTATCTAACTGGGGATACACACAAATGATTTTTTCCAGCAAAGGGGGGACATATCCACACATGCATAGCAACATAGCATAGTCGCGGTTGAATAGTCCTGGATAGTCTTTACTTTCCCCATAAATACAGAGTCTGTTCCCATCTACACACAGTGTCCACTCACCCGTACGATACGGGGCCCTCCCAGGAATTTCCCGAGCCAATTCCTACATTACTCACCCGTAAGATACGGGTCCCTCCCGGTAATTTCCCGAGCCAATTCCTACATTACTCACCCGTAAGATACGGGTCCCTCCCGGTAATTTCCCGAACCAATTCCTACATTACTCACCCGTAAGATACGGGGCCCTCCCGGTAATTTCCCGAGCCAATTCCTACATTACTCACCCGTAAGATACGGGCCCCCCCCGGTAATTTCCCGAGCCAATTCCTACATTACTCACCCGTAAGATACGGGGCCCTCCCGGGAATTTCCCGAGCCAATTCCTAAATTTCTCACCCGTAAGATACGGGGCCCTCCCAATTTTTTCCCGAGCCAATTCCTACTTTACTCACCCGTAAGATACGGGGCCCTCCCGGGAATTTCCCCGAGCCAATTCCTACATTACTCACCCGTAAGATACGGGCCCTCCCGTAATTTCCGAGCCAATTCCTACATTACTCACCCATAAGATACGGGGCCCTCCCGTAATTTCCCGAGCCAATTCTACATTACTCACCCGTGAAGATACGGGGCCCTCCCGTAATTTCTCGAGCCAATTCCTACATTACTCACCCGTAAGATACGGGCCCTCCCGATAATTTCCGAGCCAATTCCTACATTACTCACCCGTAAGATACGGGGCCCTCCCGTAATTTCCGAGCCAATTCCTACATTACTCACCCGTGATACGGGCCCTCCCGTAATTTCGAGCCAATTCCTACATTACTCACCCGTAAGATACGGGCCCTCCCGGGAATTTCCCGAGCCAATTCCTACATTACTCACCCGTAAGATACGGGGCCCTCCCCGCATTTCGAGCCAATTCCTACATTACTCACCCGTGAAGATACGGGCCCTCCCGTAATTTCCCGAGCCAATTCCTACATTACTCACCCGTAAGATACGGGGCCCTCCCGGTAATTTCCGAGCCAATTCCTACATTACTCTCCCGTAAGATACGGGGCCCTCCCGGTAATTTCCCCGAGCCCATGCCTACACTACTTACCCGTAAAGTATGGAGCCTCTCCGGAACCTAACTTCTCACAGAGAAGTTAACCCAACTTAATTCCTTGTATAAGATACGGACCCTCCAGGGAATTTTCCCGGGACCTTTTGCACACACACAAGTATGGCCCAATCTTATCTTATCATAGAGAAGTTAACCAAAATTAATTCCTTGTAAGATACATAAATGAATGCAATGAAGAATGAATGAATGAATGAATGAATGAAAATGAATTAATTGAATACGGGGCCAACTTCTCAGAGAGAAGTTAACCCAAGTTAATTCCTTGTACAATACATAAATGCATGAAAGAAATGAATGAATGAAAATGAATTAATGAATATGGGGCCCTCCAGGGTATTACCCTAAGCCCTTTTGCACACACGCAAGTGTGGCCCCACTTCTTGTCTCGCAAAGAAGTTAACCCTAATTCCTCGTAAGATACGTGGCCCTCCAGGGAATTTCCTCGGCCCTTTTGCACACATGCAAGTGTGGCCCAACTTCTCTTTTCGCATAAGTTAACCCAAATTAATTCCCCATAAGATATGGGGCCCTCCGGAGAATTTCCCTGGCCCTTTTGCACACACACACAAGTGTGGCCCAACTCCTCTTCTTGCAGAGAAGTTAACCAAAATTAATTTCTTGTAAGATACGGGGTCCTCCAGGGTATTCTCAAGCCCTTTCCACACTCGCCAAGTGTGGCCCAACTTCTTAAGGGCTCATATTGAAATACCCTACCACGTTTTCACACAGAAAGAAGGCAGGATTCCCTTCGCTAAGCGCGCGCCTTAGGAAAGCTCGGTCAGGAAGGCGCTCCTAATTTAAGTCAGTGAAGTGGCTAATTGCAGTGTTATAATCACACAGGATTTTAACAAAAGAAGGCTAGCACAGGAAAGCTGCAGGATGGCGCACACCTTCCTGTGTAAGGGAATTTCAAAAAGAGCCCTAAAAAGAAGTTAACAGCAATGTATTAACCGGCAAGCTACAGAACCCTTTTTAAAGGGATTTCCTGAACAAGTTAAAATCTGCACTTATTGAATCCTCTCCCTTGGTCAGCTTAACCGCCCTCTTCTTGGTAATTTGCCCATGCCCGGAGGCTACCATTAAAATACAGACTGCAATACCCTTTAGGTCTATGTACCTCTATACCCCGTACGATATGGAAGCCTTCCCAGCCAACTACTGCTCCCAAGTGACTGTCCACAAAGGTATTGAATACTGGGATATGACCTAAATTTTTGGGTGTGGTGGGTGGGAAAATTTTCTTCACATTGGAGACCCAACCTTCTCCTTCCACGACAGATAAAAATGTGCCTAATCCCTGGCCAACTGGCAGTGTCAGAAGGTTATTGACTACTTCCCATTGGCTACTTCAAACAATAGACCCTAAATCTCATTGGCTATTGCATAAAGCCATTACTAGGCAACCAATCAATAAATCAATCATATTGATTTGTCCAAGCACAAGCTTTGGACCAGGGTTAGTCTCTTTCACAGGAGGTAAATCTGTTTATTGTATAAATACAATAAACTTTAATATGCAAATTAGCTCATTATAATATGTAAATGCTACATCAGCATCCCCTGGACATCATCAGCTATCACCACAAGCATTAAGCATAAAGTCATTATAGTCTACTCTACTGATGAGCTTAATCATGTTCGCAAATATTTTGATATGAACGTAGGCCTATACTACAAAACAGGTTTCCTTATTTGGTAAAATATGCAAATTAGCTCATTGAAATATTTAGTGACTATGACTGAATGCACTAATAATGTTTTTAATTTAATGATATAACACAATAGATTTGAAGTTGTTTTACTCCACCAGACAATGATTTTGGGCAAAAAAAACACAATTTAACACCATGGAATTTATAATCATGTCTAAATGAGGGTATATATGAATCCAACAGATATGGTCATTTTCACGGTAAAGGGTGTAACTTTTGATTTTTAGGGTCAAAATTTCAAACCACTTAAATATGTTTCTGTTTACTGAAATCATGCATAGAAGCAACTTAAATTCAAGTAAAATAATGTTTCAAGGCTTAAACCTTTTGATTTCTAATAAAAAAATTGACATTTGCATAACATTTTGGTTAAAATCTAAGAAAAAATGTATTTTACATAACCTCAGAAAATTTTGACATGAAAGCTGGAATACATGTGAAATTCCATTCCAAAGTAAGTCAACAGATATAAGTTAAATTTTATACCATGTTTTGCTATGTTTGTAATTGCAGTTTTGAAATTTTTTAACATCAAGTGTCATTTACAATGGAAATTTCCAAACCTTAAACATATTTTTTAAGTTTTAATTGGGTTCCTAAAATAATTTGAATGTCTAACTTCATGTACAAATACTACTTGATGAAAGGAACCTCCCATCCAAGTTTCACAGAAATTGGAGTTATTTTTTAGAATTGGCAATTCAAGCGATTTGTGTTTCGGAGGCTTCAGTTAACAACACAGGTGATCATAAAAGTAAAATATTTAGCTAAGTACTACAAGTTAACATAAAAAAATAGGTAAAAAATATCACAATTACCAGTTTTCATGCTTTGCTTCTAAGTATTGAATTTCAGTTGTGACAAAAATTAAATTATCACAGCAAGTCATTTTTTTTGTTTCGGAGGCTTCATGTTAACAATTGTTAAACATTGCAGAAGTAGTTTTTTGAAAACAACAGTGTTGGGATCATCTAAGCTGTTATTTTCTTGTGTGTATTGAATCAATGATTCTATGCGGCAGATATTGTAGATTTATCACACATTAATTTTTTCACCCATTTGTTAAGTATGGTGTTTTTTTCATGTGAAGCCTCCGAAACAGGCTTTTTAAGGTATCAGTATATTTTTCAAACATTAACCATAATGTCAATTTTTTTTAAAATTTATGACATTCTGCACATATCAAGTAATAATTACAATGCAGATATCAGTATGAAACACACCAATTTAGATATGCATAGATGATAATTAAGTTTACTGTTGTTTCGGAGGCTTCATTTGTTTCAGAGGCTTCAATTGTTAACGGAAAGTTTGTATTGGGTCCCATTTTCAAACGGTGATATATATCTCCACGATTTAAAAACATGTGACTTGAGGATCTACTTTGCTACATTTTGATAAATAGATTGGATGAGCTCTTTTATTTATATTTGCACAAGCTTGCTGAACAGTTTGTTTCGAGGCTTCAAAAAGTTAACGGAAAACGGCTATTTGAAGTCAAGATTTTATAAAATTTTAAAAGCTTGCAAATCGGCTAATTTTTGTTACCCATTTCAAGTTAAGATAACAACTGTTATAAATCAAGAAGAAGTGAAGAAATAACCAAGAATTATGAACCAAAGCTACACCCACAAAGTTTGTTAACAATTGTTAACGGAAAATGAAGCCTCCGAACGACAAATATTGAAGTCCGGTTCTCAAAAATACAGGGCCGTTCACAATTAAATCTAATGTGGCAGTGTTTACTGAACATATGACTGTACTTTCAGGATAAGAAAAATTATCCATGAACTAACTGAAGAAAACACAGGGTTTTACAAAAATGTTACTGTTTTTATAGTTTTTCAAAATGGCAATATTAAGTACATTTAAGCCTGCTAAAACTGAACGCAGTAGCTCCCAAAAGCTGATTATGCTACCCAAGGTAGCTGCTAACTAGATGACTTATGTGGCCAAAAATTATGGAATTCTGTGGCTTTATTAGAACACTACGGATTAAAATGTTAAAAATCCAAAGTTACACCCTTTACCGTGAAAATGACCATATATAAGAATTAATTCGAAAATTTAGGCATAGTGTCCTTTCAAAAAGGTCATGGAAGGGAAAATAATAAATGTAAACATTTAGAAAGTCAGCAAAAGTGACCTTGAGCTTAGCATAGGTGTCCCTTCAAAAGGTCATAGAAGGGGAAATAAATGTAAATAGAAGTCGGCAAGACTCATCACAAAGGAGTGCACAAAGGGGTTGTCTGCAAAACTGTCTTCTGAGGTCAGCTTTGAGTTTAGCATATAGGTGTCCCTTCAAAAGGTCACATAGAAGGGGAAATAAATGTAAATAGAAGTCGGCAAGACTCATCACAAAGGAGTGCACAAAGGGGTTGTCTGCAAAACTGTCTTCTGAGGTCAGCTTTGAGTTTAGCATATAGGTGTCCCTTCAAAAGGTCACATAGAAGGGGAAATAAATGTAAATAGAAGTCGGCAAGACTCATCACAAAGGAGTGCACAAAGGGGTTGTCTGCAAAACTGTCTTCTGAGGTCAGCTTTGAGTTTAGCATATAGGTGTCCCTTCAAAAGGTCACATAGAAGGGGAAATAAATGTAAATACAAGTCGGCATGACTCATCACAAAAGGAGTGCTCAAAGGGGTTGTCGGCAAAACTGTCTTCTGAGGTCAGCTTTGAGTTTAGCATAGGTGTCCCTTCAAAAGGTCATCTAGAGGGAAATCAATGTAAATAAAAGTCGGCAAGGACCTTAGAACTCATCACAAAGGAATTCACAATGGAGTGGTCGGCAAAGTCCTTTGAGGTGCAGGGCACCGACGGCAACTTCTTTAGAGGGCACGGCAAGTGACTGCCGTCGGTAAAGGACATATTTTGAGGGCATTGCGGCAGTGGGGTTGGGCACCCACGGCAATATGCCGTCGGTGCCGTGGGTTAATTCGAGGGCTGCGCCCATGGTGTCAAACGCTTCGCTTTAACATGTTTAATAATATAATCCAAAATGGGATCTTCGCTGCATAAACATTGTGGAACTTCAGTTGTTTGTTGGGACATGGATACAGCGTAATGGGAAGTTTGGGTTCTTCGTTATTCCAAGCGACAGTGTATTGGGTAGGCCTGGCATTTTCGGGTAAAGTTTTTTATTTTTTCGGTTTTTTAGTGTCCCTGGACCTAGACCTAAAATGCTAGGATCATTCATGGTTGAAAAAAAAAAAAAAAATTCAAGATATTTTGTATTTTTAATATGAAAATTGATATGAAAACTTTGTATTCATGTCATACTCTATTAATGATTTCAAAATGCATTCAAATTCAATTCAATTTTTTTTTTTATTTTCGGGTACCCGGGGAGGGTATTTCCTACCCGGGTAATGTAATCTCGGGCGGGTATACGCTAGCCCGCCCGAAAATGCCAGCCTTAGTATTGGGACAGTATGATGGGTCATCGGAATCAACGATACCATCATGATCTTGCGTGTAGCATATAGAGTAGACTACATTTACAGGTTCAAAGATTGTGTAGGAAAATGACTCATTCATATTGTTCAGCGCTGACATATTGTGCCCTTTTCGAACATAAACAAATGGCCATAATTAATACACACGCCCACACGGGTTCATACACATTTCTGTTACCATTGCATGTTTATGACTGTGTTTTGGTTCCATTTTACTGTGTATATTTTTATGTTATGTGCCCTGGTGAGTTTGATCTAAGGCTTAGCCCTCTAATGTGATATCAGCAAACATGATGTTGTGTGATATTTATTATGTTTTATCATTGTTTTATTATGTGACCCAGTGATTTGATTTTAGTGCAGTGTATTTTATTCATGTTCAAGTTAATATGATTTCCAAGGTGTAAGCAAAATAAGTCTTGTGTGATTTCCTTGTACATGTATTTAAGTAAGCCCCTTTTATCCTGTTTGCTTTCGGCGCATCCCATGCTGCATGTGTCAAATTATTCAAATTAAGCACCTTGTTGTGTTCTGCGCATGCAATTTCACACTCTGATTTCAGCCAGGTTTCTGCACCTGACCCCGCCTGCCAGACTGCTCGACACGGGCGCACCTTTGTTTCCAATGGACATTTTATTGCGAAATGTCATTGTACAAGCTTAGTATAGGAATACATTAAAAAAATTGCACATAGGAATGAAAAGTATTTAATTATGTTTGTAATCACTCAAAAAGCATTTTGTATGAATTTTACATCTGAACTTAGCACTTAGTAAAATTTAATAAATTTTATGAGCCTGAAAAACCCTCATTTTGGGCCATTTTAGACAAAATGCCCATAAAAAAAGAACAGCGCTTGGTTCAGATGTAAAATTCACACACAATGCTACCTGAGTGAGTACAAACATAATTAAATACATTTCATTCGGGGGCTATAGCAAATACAAAAAATGTCCTATACCTTAATGGTTATGGAACACATGAACAAGGACAAGTCAAGGTGTCGGATTGATTGTGCATGCACAGGAAATGCAGAGCTTGTGTGGTACTGGTAGGCATTGTACGCCGACGCAATTGTCATTGAGTGCCTATATTGAGCTCTCATGATCAAGAAACTATTATTTTAGCTAGTATAGTACATGTAGCTAATAGTAAATTACTAATAATACTAGTAAAATATTGTAATACAATACATGAATCCATGATAATTGATATTTCATCACTGACATCATGAAAATGCTTCAAAAACTTACCACTCACACTTTCAGCCTTTCAATCACCACGTCATCAATTAAAATTGCGGATCAAAATCTTTTTGGTGACAAACTGACAATGTCAACAACTCCAAAAAAAATAAGCTTACCGCAATCCGCAATCGCATCAATTAAAAGGAACCTTGCCCTGTGTGAAAATCAGTTGTTTTACTACAGAAAATATTTTTCTCTAAAATTCAAATAACTTGTAATCTTTTCATCCTAATATTTCTCTAAATGTGAATCATCATTCATGCTTTAAAAAAACATAACAAAAACAAATTTTATTGGAGGCGAAATTCAGAATAATGGTGACATTTAAACATGAGAAAATGATGTTATAGAAACCCTCCTTGTAAGAGGGCGCTTTTCACCAGAGCCTGACGAATTCAGCAACTTTGCGTCTTATCGTTTTTTGCTGAAAACTGAGGTTTCCAGTCATTATTGTCGCATATTTCTCCAGCGACTATCGTATGAGATAAAGGTAAGAAAGAACCAAGGTGCTAATTAAATATTCCATGCAATGACTAGCTTCACGCAGCGACAAATTCATTGGAAGAGCTTCAAAAGGAACACGCTTGCAATTGCACCACGTCTAGTCCGAATAATCAGACCCAGAACAAAATATTAATTTCTGACATGATCGTGTACTGGGTCTGAACTGTTTCCATATGAAATCTTGATGGCAAATTGGACAATAGAAGCACATGGTTCTACGTGACAGCTTTTTAATCCCTATTCAGGTTACGTGAATCACGCTATTGTGGACCATCCTTCTGATACCTGAGTGTTTGGACAAGCGGAACGGGTTTTTGTCTACCTCTCTGTTTGTAAACAAACCAGGAGGTCGAAATCGTCCTCCTCGCCGAATACGAAAGTCAGCGTAATAGTACGGCACTGCACCACGTCCACACACGACGATCATGACGATAAGCTCATGAGCTTAACTCACTGACACTGAATTTAAGCTTACCTAACCTAGGCTATCATCTTTTGCAAAATTCTTTTGCAGCCTTTATTTTGGCACATGGCGTAAACAAACATGAAATCCGATTCTGATTGGCTAGTTGTCGAAATTTACACGACCATCAGCAATTAATCAATTAATCGTGTGACGTGTCGCAGACCTGAAATTGCGCGAGGTGGGATAAAAACTGCAAAGGATCTTTGCAAAAGGCTGTATTTTACCACAATTATGATTATGGAATTTAGACATATGATCCTGCGCTGCGATAGGGCCTAAAGCTGAATTTATACTTGATCGCCGAGCGATTGCGATTAAACGCTTTTGAAAGCGATGGGCATTCGCCAAATTTTGTGATGCATCGCTCGTCGCTTTTGCATTTATACTTATCATGGCGATAGCGATTGCAGACGACAATTAAAATGTTCGAAATGTCACAAAAATACAATTACCGTATACATTTATAGAACATCCATTTATGTCAATAATTATTTTAAATTAATTCATCACCAAAAGTTAATAATCGAGAAAGATAAATTAATTAGCAAAATAATAGATCCAGTTGGTTGGACTGATTGGTTGATGCATTCATGTGTCAAGCGATATTGCTGGGAACTTGAGATTTCTTCAACTCGCAAAAGCGACATCGCTTTTTGCCTCAGCGATTTAACTCGATTGATCGGCTCGACGCTCTGGAATTGTAAGTAAACACTGAGCATGCGTGAGAATCGCTTTCCTGCAAAAGCGATCGAGTATAAATCCAGCTTAACTGATCGAGGTTAGCTCACGGCCACGCTTACTCGATCTCGAGAACTCTAGCTTCGAACGAATTTGCACACTAGGGTGCATCAGATGCCCCTCATGTCAATGGATTCATCTGTCCCTAGTCTTAAAATGTTCCTGTTGTCACAAAACTAACATGTGCCAAGTTTGAATTAATTCGAGAGGTCGTCCTGGGGGCCACCGAGAGCCTAAAGTTACAATGTGTGTTCCTATGTAGTAAAGCTCGTTGACCCTGTACAATTCCAATTAGAAGCCGATCGAACAATTTAAAGTAGCTGCCATATCAAAACCGTTAGGACTTAGAAGCTCAAATCTTTTATGCTTATAGTACTGATAATCATCTTCTAATCGGTGATAAAAATTAATTACCAACAAAATGAGCATGTGTGGAATTGGCACAAGCGCCCTCGATACAAAATTTCAGTGAAATAGGCATTTTGTGGTCATTTTTACCTCAAATTTTACAAATGTTGATGTCCTGGTTGTCATTACACTTTTACAAAGCAGATTTTCTGAACTTTAGATCAATATATAATACATATTAACAACTTTCAGTGTGAAATAAAGTATTATAGCACTTGGTTAAGACAGAAATTATAGATTTTCCCAAGAATATGGACTGTGGGGGCGCTTTTGACAATAAAACACACACGGTCATTTCTTTGGAGATGGATTTTCATCACAGATTCAAAGATGATTATCAGTACGCTTACCTCCCAAGATTTGAGCTTCTAAATCCAAACGGTTTTGATATGGCAGCTACTTTAAATTGTTTGATCGGCTTCTAATTGGAATTGTACAGGGGTCAACGAACTTTACTACATAGGAACACACATTGTAACTTTAGGCTCTTGGTGGCCCCTCAGGACGACCTCCGAATTAATTCAAACTTGGCACATGTTAGTTTTGTGACAATAGGAACATTTTAAGACTAGGGACAGATGAATCCATTGACATGAGGGGCATCTGATGCACCCTATTGCACACGATAGTTATGCAACTGGAGGTTATGTGGACGCGATGTTGAAAAAAGCTAATTCCTGTTTGTTCATGCTACGAACCCTTAAGCGTTTTGGTTTTACCAACCAAGAGCTCGGTGTCGTATATAGTGGTTATGTCAGGCCAATTCTTGAGTACGCTGATGTGGTGTGGCATTCTGGAATCTCTGCTAAACAGTCCAAAGATATAGAAAAAAAAAAAAAACGTGCCTGCAGAACAATTCTGGGTCGGCACTATTTATCTTATAGTAACGCTGGCTCAAATCTGCAAGTTTGACACCCTCTCTGATAGGAGGGAGGACCACTGTCTTAGGTTCGCGAAGGGCTTACCAAAACAAATCGAACAAGTTCTCTTATCCCTCCTACCAGGAAGGAGTGTCATGGTCGTGCTTTTACGTAATTGCAGCAAATTTTCTCAGTTTAGGACTAGGACAAATCGTTTTAAAAATAGTTCTCTTCCATATTTCGTTGATCTCCTAAATAAATAGTTTGTGTTTTTGCTTTGCCACCCAGAATTGTTCTGCATATACTATACTTTCAATGTCATTTTATCTATATTAAAAAAAAAGTGCAATATTTCATAATACGATTTTAGTGACTTTTATAATCAATTTTCTAAATGTTAATTCAAATTGTATATTTTTGTGTGTTTTATATCTTGTGCAATGCCTGCCTAAATATTTAATTCTAATTGTTCTTATGTGTATTTTTTATATTGTAATTTATTGTATGTAATTTGGCCTACGGGCCACGAATTGGCAATAAAATAAAATATCAATCAATCTATCAATCAATCAAAGCCTACAATTAAGTGTTTCTTCTTTTTTCTTTTTCTCTATAAAGGTATTAATTATTTCACGATGCCACTACCCCCAGCACTAGCAGCACGATTGAAGAAGAGAGGTATTCTTACAGCAGAACAAGAGAGTCAAGGTAATTGTATAAGCTGCAATCAGAAATCAATGATGCTTGCCATATTGTTTTAATAGGCTTCATGTTTAAATTATCTAATTTAAAATTCTGTTGATACCAAGATTTTTAAATGATAATTCTCTATATTGGGAATTGGAATAGAGAAATTGGTATTAATTCATCAAAGCTAGTGTTACGGTACGTGGTCGTTCATGCGTCACTGCATCTGCATTGAGGTGAGTTGCGTTCCCCCGCATTTCAGTCTCTTCCCAAAATACTGCATTGCAGTATCACAGTAAAGTTAAATATTCATCTTCAAGCAGAATCCATATATTTGTGAACTGACATTTTGGTAAATAAAGCATGACAACATCATGTTAATGAAATCACTGTGAATTGTTTTGTAGATCCACAAGAGGAGATCATAGCAGCTGATTACTCTGACCAAGATGCTGTGACAAGTAGTCATAAAATCACAGAAGATGATGATGATGACGAGGAGGATGACGAGGACGATGAGGAAGAGGAGGACGACCCAGAGCAGCTACTTATAGCTGGGGAGACACTCCCAATGGGCTGGTTTAAAGTCAAAGATTCTGAAAGGTATTGGCTGCAATGCTTTGTTGTTTTCTTTCTACTTCACTTCATATCAATGTGTTTTTTGTTTTGGAAAAAGAGCAAATAAAAGTAAATTCTTTAATTACAGTTGAGATCCATACACTCCTATAAGGAAAGACATGGCCTTAATCTCCCACACAGGGGGTGTAGATTTCAAATAGGGTGATCTATTCATGTAACTTCATTTGAGATTAGAGTTATGTCTTCCATAGGAGTGTATGGATATCAACTGGTATATATCGTAGGAAACTGGTCATCAAACTTATGTTTTGTTCATGTATGAGGCTATGGGCGAGATGTAAAAAGTTAAAACTCGTCATGGAAAAAATGGTTTTTCCTTTTTCTTTCACCAGTGGGTACTTCTATTACTGGGATTCAGAGACGGACAAGGTTTCATGGCTTCATCCAGATGGTGAGTTGTAGTGTCAGAGATGCCGATTGGTATAATTGTCAAAATATTGCAAAAGCATGGAAAACAAATCCTGAAAATGTACCTTTTCCTGCATATTTCCACAGGTTAATCCGAGCAAATTTTCTAAGATCAGGAAATGTCCTGAAAAGTGGTGTTTATTTGTCTGTTGCTGTTTGTCAGGGAATATCAAACTGCAATTTTGCTGTATTCTAATTTTTGCTTCACTTAATTTGTATAAAGTTACCCAGAAGGGACAAGTACATATTGGGCTGTATGTAAAGTTCAGTCAACTTATATAAGGCGAAAAAAATAAACCTCGTAACACCGTGTATTGATATAATTATTAATGATGCACTTGGGCGCAGCGCTTGCGCTAGTTGTGCGTTGAGTAATGTGTGACTGATGGATTCTACAAATCTCTGATCAAGTCCAAGGTCAGATACAAATCTCAGTTTCACTCCCTCTGATAAAAGATGGAATGCCATCTGCAAAATGAGGTAGAATACAATTTTTTTAATCAAAAGATTGAAACTTATACCGCTACAGATGAACTATTGTTAAGATCAAATCTAGTCATGCTCATTGTTTGATGGGCTGTTCCAGTTGAAATCATGCACTGGAGTGGGAATTTCAAATGAGTTTTTTTAATGGTTGATTCCATTTGAAATGTACACCCCCTGTGTTGGAGATTAAGGTCATGGCTGCTACAGAGGTGTATGGATTTTAACTGGAATAACTCAATAGACACTATTTTATACAGAATATCTCTGTGTGTCTCAAATGTTCATGATTTCTTTTCCTGATTGTTTTGTGATTGCAGATCCAAATGCAGACATCACATTGGCAGCCAGTATGTTAAAAGCACAACACAAGGAAAGCTTAAAATCAGCGCCACCTCCAAGCAAGCCTCCTCCTCCATTAATACCACCAGGAACAACAGACATCCCTCTTCCTGTAAAACCAATGTCTGCACCACCTGTAAAACCAATTCCTGTGGCACCGGTAAAACCAATATCCATTGTAGCACCTGTAAAACCAGCGTCTGTAGTACCGGTAAAACCACCCGGATCTATAGTACCGGTAAAACCAGTATCTATTCCTATTCCACCACCGGTAAAACCAGTGTCGATGGCACCTGTAAAACCAATGACTATAACGCCTGACATCCCATTACCGCCAGTTCCACCTCCACAAACAAAACCAGCTATAAAAGTCATAACAGCACCGCCAGCAGTAAATAGAATGTCAAGTGTAAGTAGATGATGTAACAGGCTGTTACATTTGAAATCCATAAACCCCCTTATGGAAGACATGACCTTAATCTCCCACACAGGGGGTGCAGATTTCAAATGAAGTCACTCATTCAGGTAACCCATTTGAAATTCACACTCCCTGTATGGAAGATAAAGCTCATGTCTTCGGGGGGGGGGGGGGGGTTTCAATGGGAATATCCCAATGTGAATGATATCAAAGTAGACTAATAATTCAAAGGTGAGCAGATGAATGAACTGCAATTTTTAGAATTGAAAATCATGATCAGTTCATTGAAACTTACTACCGTATTTCGTCAAATAAACGCCCCCGGGGGAGTTACAGGGGGGGGGGCGTTTATTAGAGGTCATTTTTAGCACGACAATTCCCGTTAAAATCATTAGGTAAGCTTAAAAGTCACGCTAAAATGACGAACTATGAACTTTTGACACTGACTTTTGGTTCACTTCCGGTGTTCCGATGCAGATTTTTGCCTATTATTGACCATGTGGGGAACTTGGTAAGCTTACTACACAAGATAGCATGGAAATATCGGAATTTTTGAAACATCTTGGTTGAAAAAAAGTGGTGGGGGCGTTTATTTGAGGGGGGGGCGACTATTTGACTAAATACGGTATATCATAAGCTATGCTTCCAATTGATTGAGTTTAATGTATATAATTGTAATTTAATTTCAACACCTAAAATGCAAGATCAAGTTATCAATATTTTGATAGAATATGTAAGTTGTGATGAAAAATTTCTTGCCCTGCTGCTAAGTTTGACTAGAAACTGTTTCCTTCATATGACTTGTAGTGTAGAATGTTTTTCTTATTATCAGTGATCGAATTTAGGAAAAATAAATGGTTGTCCCACAGACAACCAGATTACAATTTCTGGTTGTCCGTCTTAAGTTTTTGGTTGTCCGTAGGCCTACAAATGTGACTTTTGGCTAGATTTATGGTTGTCCGGCGGACAACCGAATCAGTATTTTTGGTTGTCCGGTGACTTTTTTAGTTGTCCCGGGCAACCGGACAACCAAAATTTCGAACGCTGCTTATTATGGTATTTTGTATATTTTCTGTATTATGCTATGTTCACCATGTTCCCTTTGTGTTCATTTTTCCTGTTGTTGCGCAGTGAGCGGCTCTGTCGGATACTTGCGCATTATAAGTTTTCATTATTATTATTATTATTAGTTTTCATTATTATATAAATATAAATAAACAAATGGTCGTTGTCGTTTATTCTGTTGTGCGTTTATTAGGTTTCATTGAACTTGTGAAACATTTAGTGTGAAAGCTCGTAAGGTTTGCTTTTCATCTATTTTGGTGGCAAAATGACTGCAATAGTCACCCTTCTTGAGTTTACCATTATTGTTTATGTGCTTTTATGAATGAACCCTGATCATCAACTTTTGTTTGTTATAGATTGGTCCAATGATGCCATCGGATATCAAAGCTGATAGACCGGCACCATATGAGAAACCAACAAGAGGTTTGTATTTTTATCATAAAGCCTCGTTCTCTTTCAGTTTTCAATGGCTTGGCTGTAAAGAAATACCATTATTCAGAAAGCTGTGCACAAAAAGTATTTCTTCCTGTCTTAAATGGATTAGAAAAATGTCATTCAGAAGCTGCAAGCAACCAAAAGGATTGGTCAAAATATAATTGGTAATATCATCATACCAATTGGAGCACAAGGAATTACATAAGATCTTATGGTTAGTAGGTTCCAAGTAAAGTTTCTTTAACTGATGAAGAGTTATGATTAGTAGGTTCCAAGTAGAAATTCTTTCACTGAAATTGCACTCGCGTTCATTAACCTATAATTCATACACTCTTAGCGCGAACCAATCGGAGCAATCGTTAGAAAAATCCAAACCATGCATTGATTGTGTATATTGTGCACTCCGCGTACTACGCACAGCGCGTTCGCGTCATGTACGCTTGATTCATTTTTGGCTGGGTTGATGCAGTGAAAGAAACTCTACTTGGAACCTACTAATCATAACTTTTCGTGCTGACGTAGCCACCTCTACTTTACATACGATCTAACATACATAAGCAGTATTTGAAATACATTTTTATTTTGAATATGGTTTTACCCATGTCAATGATAAAATGATGTTCAGTAGCAACATTGGTTAGTGTGATATTCATTCACATTATATTGAGTTAAATTTAAGTTCTTGTTGCTGGGTTCTCTAACAAAAAGTTAAAACCCTTTATAGTTGGCCTAAGATGGACGGTGGTCAGGGCTAATTTGAAACAGCTATTTTGATGTGATGTAACTTGTTGTTATTATGCCTGATTGTTTTTTAAACTCACAGACACAAGAAAACAGAGAAGGAAAGCAAAGGATACAGAGGAATTAGATCCAATGGATCCAGCAAGTTATTCAGATACACCAAGGTAAGGCCACCTGCCCCTCTCCCCTTCAGATATGCCACTTTTCAGGTTTTAGCCTGAATTCAGGTTGTTTGAGAGTTAAGGGATGGGGTATGAACGTTTGGACAGTATTTATTTTGGGACATCAGAGCACATCAGACATATCGATTGCATTCTGAATACGAAGAATGTCATTCTGATATCAAATAATTTTGATTTTTTGAAATTAGCAATTTAATACACATTTTATGGCAAATCATTAAAATTGATATTTTGATATTTAACAATACTTGAAGTAAACTTTATAAATCTGATGATTTATACTTAAAGTGTATGTAGGTGGGATGAAAAGCCGACGATCAATTGAAAATTTTGACCTTTTCGTATTGAAGATATGGATTTTTTCCCAAAACACCAACAAAAAATAGGTCTTTTGGGGAAAAAATCTATATCTTCAATATGAAAGGTCAAAATTTTCAATTGACCGTCGGCTTTTCCTCCCTGCTACATACACTTTAAGATTATATCATTAGATTTATATAATTTACTTCGAGGACTGTTATATATCAAAAATTTGAAAAATATCAAATTTTTTATAATTTGTCATAAAATTTGTATTATATTGTGATTTTCAAAAAATGAAAATTATTTGATATCAGAAAGACATGCGTCGTATTCAGAATGCAATTCGATAGGTCTGAGGTGCTCTCATGTTCTACAAAAAATACTGTCGAAACGCAATAAACGCTCATTTTAGATCCCTTAATTCCCATGTTTTTATTTATTTTCAGCCTGTTGTGGGGCTTTTTCGGCCTGCATTTACATGCTTTTTTAGGTTTTTCTCACCAGTTTCAGGTATTTTGAGTGCAACTGAGTGGCATCTCTACCCCTTTCTGTCTCTCTTTCTCTAAATCTCCTCCATCTCCCATTCCTCTTCTCTCTATTCCCCTCTCTCATCCTCCCACCCTTCTTTTTCTGTTCCCTCCCATCACTTTCTTCCACTTTTACAAAGTGATACCAAAAACTATGAAAGCTAGATTTATAAAACTAACAAATTTCTTATTTCATCTTTTTCCCCAGGGGTACATGGTCAACGGGTCTGCCAAAGAGAGATTTAGCCAAAACTGGCGTGACACAACAGCAAATGGACCATTATACCAGATGAGACCGTATCCAACACCAGGAGCAGTACTTAGAGCAAATGCGGCACAAAAAACAGACACTTAGCCCTCATCTGCAATAATTATAAACTATGAAATGAACTTCTTATATTAATACACACAGGTCTAAAGATCTACAAGTGTTATTTTTTGTGTATTTACGCGAACCATGCATTTTGCTTGGTCCTATTTATGTACACTTGCGAACATTGGCAATATTGTGAAGGTATTACAGACTCTCAGCCCTGAGATGATATTTTTTAGACTGGCTCTTTTTACAGTGTGTTGTTTTGCTATCTACATACAAGTGACAAAATTAAGCACCTGTATATGAAGAGCTTGGTTCCAAACCATGTTACGTCCACGAACACATGTTTCTGATCTACCTGTGCGATATTGCAATGGGCTGTGATGCTATAGGTATTATAATTTCAGTTGGATGCACCATTACAAAGCAAACAGTGGATGGATGCACAGTAATAATACTGTGTGAGGTCTTTGTCTCCCAAATGAGAACAATAGTCTGCATATTGTTAAGCAACATTGTTGTGGTAAACAATGGTTTGTTGATGGTATAACTCATTGTTGCTAATGTCAAACTTGTCAAAATAATTGTGATTGTATCACACAAGTATATGAGAAACATGTGGTTGTGGACGTAACATGGTTTGGAAACAAGCTCTTCATATATTCTTTGCAGACCCATGTTTTCTGTTAATACTGAGAGTATACAAGTAATTATGTGGCACGATCTGTTCCAATCAGGACACAGGCAGGCATTGGGCTGTTCCAGATGAAATCCATACAACCTCTGGAAGACACGGCACAGGGAGTGTGAATTTCAAATGGGGTTTCCTCAATAGGTGAATGAATGCATTTGAAATCTGTACACCTGTGAGGGAGATTGAGGTTATGTCTTCCCTGGGGGTGTATGGTTTTAAACTGGAACAGCCCATTGTGACATTGAGTGTGCAGTCAATATAGACCACTTGACATGTGACGTCATTGCCCGGCAATATGCGCGCGAATTATGGCACTTTCCATTGTTCTTTGTCCTCCAGTGTGCGTACGCATCGTAGTTTGCTCAGGGCATGTTCATTTTGAACAGTGAAGCGGTTCGTTCGAGCATATCGATAGACCAATCCCTCGCCTTTGTTGATAAACAATGATGTCAAGTGGTCTATAGGGAGGAAGAAAACAATAGAATGCAGAAGAATTGGCATCTTAAAAAGCTGATGACTTTGCAATGATTTGTGGTAGGAATCAATGTTCCTACTATAGTCATGAGGTGTGTGATTGGTCACACGCTTCCAAGAATTGGCGCAAAAAATCTGTAGGCCAAAATTTTCACTCACAGGAAAAATTGGCTTAAAGAGGCATTTTGTGATCCACAGCCTCATCCCCCTATCTCACAAAAGTTGAGATTTTTATACCACTGGAAACCTCTGGCTACATAATGTTTATGTACCAAATTTTTGGCAGATTAATTCATTTAGCAAAAATATCATCAAGTTTGAATTTCGTTCTGGTATACCAGAACCCTGGACCAGAACGAAATTACAACACAGTGGCCTATGGAGCAGTGTAATACACATAATCATGCATAAGTCGCAAACGCAAAATCGGAATCACCTGACATTTTTAGAATAAGCATTTTTGGTGGATATCTACTGAAGAATGTCAAAAAAAGAGGATGCTAGGATCACGAAATATTCCTTTTATAATAAAATCCTTACAGGGAGCATTGATTGGAGGATTTGAAGAATTTCAACAAAAATATGCTTAATGACTTGGGCAAGTTGACAATAATTATTCAATTTCAAAATTGCCCCTTTGGCCTGTAGATCAGATTGTGATAAAAAAATGGATATATTGAGCCCATATTTATTGGTCTGGCTATGAGTTTTTAAATATTGGACGAGACATATATTTTAAAACTCATAGCGAGACCAATTATAGTGGGCGTAAAGCATCCAATTTATCATTATTGTGTTTTGGATCCAATACTTTCTCACACTTGGATTGATCAAAACATAATAATGGTACATGATAGATTATAAGGTAGAACCTAAGTGACTTCAATAACTGCTAAGACATTGCTCCAAATTGTGTTGATGCAGCTGCAGGTGTTCTGTATACTTCTACAACTCGATACAATGAGACCATGGGCTAGTCTTAATACTTGCCTAAATGCGTTGATAATAAGGGAGTCTGGCCAATTTGTGGCTATTTTTCGATGAAATTTTCAAGGTTTCAGTTATTTATTGGGCATGTCCTTCATGGTCCATCATTACTGTGGTGGTGGGCTGTGTATCAAACTGTTGTCATTTGCTTAAGTATCTAATCATTATGGGATGCAAGTGCAGCAGTTCAACCCATGGAAAATATAAATTGGCTATTTCAGTTGAAATCCATAAACCTCGTTTGGAAGATATGACCTTAATCTCTCTCATATTGGGGTGTAGATTTCAAATGGAGTCACCCATTCAGGTTTAAAGTTCACACTCCCCGTGTGGAAGATTTAAAGGCCACATCTTCCATAGGGGTGTATGGATTTCAACTGGAATAGCCTAATGCCCTTATCTGTGACTGTACATTGTACATATTGCACAACAGAGGACAATATGTGATTTGATCTGATTCAATCAGACCAGTCAGCAGTAATGAAATTGAGATGAAGGAGGAAAAACAGTACAGAACATAAGAAAATTGTTCATAACTCTGCAAACAAGGCTGTAACCAAGGGGTGAGGGGGTGGATGCCAAAGGCCAAAAAAAACCCTTTTTTGACCCAAAAAGTCCTATTTGTGAGCGAAAAAAAAAAAAGGTTTATGTCTTTTTGGTCAATCTTCCTCCAGTCCACTTTTTAAGAATCAGACCCTCCCCCCGCATATAAATCCTGGTTACAGGGATTTAGGAATTTTAATATCAGTAATCACCATGTTACATATCAGTTGGGTACAGGTTAGGATATTCTAGTTGAAATTCATACACCCTCTATGGAAAACATGGCATAACTCTTTCACACAGGGAGTGTGAATTTCAAATGGGTTACCTGTGGGTGATGGTATTTGAAATCTACACTCCCTGTGTGGGAGATTAAGGGTATGTCCTCCATAGGTGTATGGATTTCAACTGGAATAGCACATTTCTAGCATGGATAGATTTCTATCATGGATGTCATCATGTTAAATTATCAATTTATCTTTGTATGTACATATTTTAACTTTATTAAAATGTTTAGCACATGTGCTAGCTGCCCAACTTGTTTAAACTGTCTTAATTTTATTTAAAAAAAAGCACAAATTTGAATGCTATTCACCATAGAAGTGATGTAATAAGAGGATACCATAGCAATAGATGAATACAACTTTTGAATATATCGCCCTGCACTACAAGCAGGTTACACTCACCACCTGTGTATGTCTGCAATCATAGATTGAATAAAAGATACTAATCGGCATGATATGAATATTCTACAGAATTACGATCCAGGTCTTTATCCTTGGTCTTTGACATCTATGGTTCAATGCAGAGGTACTATGTGAATGTTGTAGTGCAGGGCGATATATTCAAAAATTGTATTCATCTATTGCTATGGTAGTTAATCCTCTATATGTCACTTCTATGGCACATATATAAAGCTTGTGTAGCATGATCAAACAAAATGAGAAATGACAATACCATTTGCGTAATGTGATCTTACTCCTCAAAGTGATGGCAATTGATATACAGGCATGAGAATTTTCAGGTTTAAGCTTCAGGCTTTTTTTTGGGGGGGGTCAAATTTCAACACTTTCTTTTAATTTCAGCCTGTTTTTATCCTTTTTAGCCTAATTTCATGTGCTTTTTCAAACTTTTCAATTTTTTTCATGGATAATCATTCACATGCCTGGATATAAAATGATGAGGCCTTCAACTACAAACGTCAATGCCTAATTGTTGCTTGTTTGGATCACACGCAATGCAATCAAGCAAAATCAGGTCTGACCAAAATAGTTCTAGTTCTGGTACTGCTACCGACCAAATGTTACTAATTCCCCACCAACTTTTTTTTTACGTGCTTGAGACAAATTTTGTTCAGATTAACCAGCTAAGTAAAGTGTTTTTTCTAAAAACCCAATTTGGCCAAAATGTGCAATTCTGCATTGAAAATGGTAATTTTCTTGAGATAAATATCATTTTCTCTCACTAGAATCACAACATAATATGTCCTCAAACCTTGGAGTGAGCCGATTTATCTATAGTTTTCGCATTTCATAAATTTTTTGTAATTTTGGATTGATTGTGTGCTGAAGTTGCCAAAAATCATGTCGAAAATATTTTACCGAACTACCAACAGATAATTATATGTAGCAACTTCACCAATATTAAAGCCTGTTAGCCAGAATGTATGATTTTGGTCTAATTTTAATTTCATTATTCTTTGCCAAAAATTATTAAATAATACAACTGTCAAGGATCGGAGGTTTCTTGATAAGCCGAAACAATGAGGTTAACTGTCATGACTGTGTAAGCTCTTTCATGGAATTTGCGAATAAAACCAGGTTTTAATCCAAAACTCTTAAGCACTGAATGCTTGGTCTTTCACAGGGTATTTAAATACACCATTGGATACTATAATCATACAATCAGAAATAATTGAAGGCATCCTTGTGAGCAAATCACATCAATGCTTTAATGCTCTGCATGCTAGCCATGCGCTTCATCAACGGAAAAAGCTCGAGTTTTGAAATATTTTCTCAAAATATCAAGAGCTATCTTAAAAACTACTGAATCAATACTAGGCTTGTTTGTACTCATTTTAATGCATTTTTCATGCTGATTCCAAATATGGTCATGAAAATTTACATTTATGAAATTTTTGATTTTTATAACAAAAATTTGAAACTTGTCGTCTGCAGTCGACTCCCGCGTGAAGAGAGTTAATTTCCAAAGTTTTCTGTAACATGCAAACATCTCCGGGTTCCAGAAGTTCACTTCCAATCCAATGGCCTACTAAAAGAAAACCAATCATATTTCCCAGTCCCATGACTATTTTTAACACTTCAAACAAGAAATAATACACACATGATGACTGAATGTTATCCCAAAGTTGTTTGAGCATTATTTATTTCACATTTCGTTCATGAATACAGATGATACATTGTTACATTATGTTGGGTTGGTTGGTCATGACAAATAACATCACATTATTATAAAGTACACATTCCAACACAGGTTGAATTAAGGTTCACTTCAAGGTAAATTGAGCTAGCTGTCTAGATAAATCCTTCGATTCCCCTGGAAGACTTGCAATTTACATACTGCTTCCAGTGAAAAATAGAAAATTTGAAACTTATCAAGCAAACAATGAAAGTTGTATCCTTATTAAAACAGTTGGCAAAATAAGTGAGGCAATTATGGACAAATGGTATAAATCTGCAAGTCGCATTTACAAAATACTTTATATTGAATGCCATTGGAAACACCCTCGACAAAATTGCTCCGGTCAATACTCTCTGCAGGGGATTCGGATTTATCTTGACTAGCACAACAACAGAAATCTATCTGCACTCGGGCAAGTTTGTTCAATGCTCCCCTGAAAATATTTCTGCAATGTACAAACTTTTTTTTATTTAAAATTAATCTTTGTTGCAATCTGAATAGCAGAATTCTGCTTTATTTGAAACGTTGGCTGGACAAATCCCAGGGGGTGGGGTACTCATTTAGTTAAAGGGATGCATCTCAGAGAATCTGAAAGTGGACCCATATTTGAACCAATTTTTGAAGAAAATTTGACCCATTTTTATACCTGAGATTTTTGGCCAAATTTAACACAATTTTGTGAAATTTTTAGAAAATTTATTTTTCTTTAATTCGCATTGGAGTTTTTTGTTTTTTTAATTTGACAAAATTATTGAAAAAAAAGACCCATTTTATACCAAAATTGACCTAGAAAAGGGGGCAATTATTATACCAATGACCCGACAATAAGACCCATATTTGCGGTACATCCCTTTATGGTCAATTGTACCGAGCACCCTTCCTCCCTGGGACAAATCAGATCAGATGAGCTGGGCAAACTTCCCTGTGGCTTGTCATTTGAACATCATGCAAATTAAATCCATGATGAAGGTCGAAAGCAATGGTTGATACATACATAATACAAACATTCACATTGACCTAACAATCCACCCCAGAGTCTATAGCCTATAGGGTGTACAGTACACATAATTGGGATCAAAGGTCATTTAGACCTACCCTCGTTGTGCATGTAGTTCATTCACCTACCCAATAAAGCTCTTTCCTCTTACCATTTCATTAATTTTGATGTTTGCATCTTTCTCAGTAAAATGTACACTTAAAACATGTTTCTGGTAAGCTTACAAAGCTAATCGGTGTTTATAAGGCATACCAAAAATGTCATGCCACACAGGAGGTTCTCGGTACTCCCATTAGGCCCTCATATTCATAACAGGTCCAAAACCCTTTATGGGACAGTAAAATGTCAAGAATATTGTGAAAGGCAAAGGTGTATTTTGATACCATCCATTACTGGAATTTCATTAAGGTATTCAGCAAATTTATGAAAAGATTTCTGTGATAAAATGTGAATTTGACTCCCTTTTACTAATAGTTGCCTGTTTATCGCTTCTTGGCCATCTTTTGTTTTTTTATGAGCATGGGATACAAACCAAACCCCACAAACCTCCATTGTGTGTCGTGTACATAAATACCAATCCGACGCTTTATACTGGTTTTCATTTTTATACTGAATACAGCTCCTCGCTAGAAGCACGCTAATTTCTTACTCATCATTGGCTAGGCCTAAATTTCCACATACTTTTACAACACAAACTTATATAGTACATAGGACTAAAACTGTTGGTTCAGTCTATCTGACAAATATTACTTGTATAACCAGTTATATATTGCCACATTTGTTCAGACAGAAAAATTAAGCTCACGTCCACACTATCGACATCACAATCTATTTGCACTCGACTATAAATTAAAATGTACAATTCATTTTTCATGTATTAACATTCTACAAAATCCTAAGCAAAGCTCAGTCTATCACTACTTGGTACTATAATAATTCATGATTATTGTCAGTATAAAATAAATTCTGTGCACATATTAAACAACTCAGATTATGAGATAATCATACTTGATTCTGCATGTGTGAGGATTTGTAATTGTAAACTTCAGCGGCAGAAAGACTTAAGTCCATTAGCTGCTGTATATGTGCTTGAGAGTGATATGCATGAGTATATATATTCCTACTGATTCTGATAGGGTTTCTATTGCAACTTCTGATGTGAAGATTGAAGACTCAAATGACTGCTTTCAGCAAAGCATTTCTGAGTACTCACACTGATAGGGTTTCTTCCTAGCATGATTTATTTTCTTTGGTTTGAACCTGTCGGGCAATCATACATACATCATGGACATATGTCCTTCTGCCGCTGAGTGACCATGATCAGAGGTGCATGGTTTCATAAATGTGTACATTGAAGCCTCAGATTATTAAACTCCAATAGAAAAGTCCTATGCTTGAGCCTTCTGAGCGACCTGATGACCTTGCCCATCTGAGTGCAAACAGAGAGCTCAACTTTTCAGCGTTTATGCAGTAACTCCCTTTTGTGTACGCTCGCCCTATTTGCACTATTTTTGAGTTCACTAACGCACCCTGCACTTATTGTCAGTATGATTGAAGTATTTATTAGTAAGACAGGCAGCATATAAAAAGTGAAGCAAATGAGAAAGAAACCTTCATCAATTTTGGCACAAAAGTAAATCCCTGCATGAATATTCATTAAAATCAACTATTTCCAACTTGCATGAACTACTTCAAATCAGAGGTGACTAGCACCGAATTTTGTTAAAAAAATCACGCTCGACATGTATTATATGCATGTAACTGTGTTGATTAGTCTTCATAGTGTCAAATATAATTTAACAATGTAAACATTTTGGCAAGGACTTAGCTCAAGTTCAGTAGCACAGCTTTCTCAAACATCCTAATCATTATGCTTTTACACAATACCTACTAGAATTGACTTTTAAAAACTTGATTCGGTAAAAAGGTTTAAAAATATGTGGAAATAATGAGAACAAATCCTTAAAAATATTAAAAACAGGGCCTTATTCTGTCTTGCAGCATCTTATACTATGGGCACACAGATTATTCTGTGATAAAATTCATTTCATATTTATCAAATAGGGCAGTGTAAAAATATACACAGTCTCTTGTTCACTGAACATACAAACACACAGAATTGTATGCAAAGGATTGAATACTTCATGGTACAGTGTCATATTGGGCTATTTCATTTAAAATCCACACTACCCCTGTGGAAGATTTAGCTAAAGTCTGCCACAGAGGGAGTATAACTTTCGAATAGAATAGACAATTGGGCAACTTCCATTTGAAATACTCACTCCAGTTGTGGAAGATATAGGTAAAGCCATGATACAGGGGGAGTATGGGTTTCAAAATGAATAACTGACTAATTATATTTGAAAAACTTACTCCCACTGTGGAAGGTATTTCCAAAATCTTGCACAGGGGGAGTATGGATTTCAACTGGAATAGCCCATTGGGTGACTCCACACGAGAGGCGTGATCCGCATTAAAACGCATTACTAAATGCGATCTCCTTTTGTGTAAGCATACAGCATTCTCGTCATCAGCGCCCTCCACGCACGTGGCATGAGTGCTCTACGCTCACTGTAACGCACTTACAAGAAACATGCTCACAATACGATCATTCCTGAATGCGGATTTGAGTGCCGTGCGGATGGATTCGAATTTCAGGAGATCGCATTGAAACCTTTCAATGCGGTTCCCACTATTGTGTGGAGTCGGACATTAAGTTGCTGTACCTGACCCACAATGTAGGCCTATACCATGTTTAACCATGTAGATAAAAAGTTGCGATCAAAATTCATTGGGCCGCACATCATTACAAGTCATTAAAAAGTTATTATTATATTACAACTTTTGAACTATGTAAACAAACATGTCATCAAATGCGGAGTTACTTGAAATTGTGCAAGCCCTCAGATGAATTCAGTTATAACTTTTATTTGTGTAACTGCATAAATGGCTTGAACTTGACACCAGAAGAAACTGTACCCTTATCAAATATTGCAAGAGTGTAAGTACATACCGTACTATATTAGCATTGGGGACTTTTTCTTCTGGTGTCATCTTGAAAAAGTATTTCAATATTATTACACATCAAAAAAGCTTTACTTGTAAAATTCCTGCAACAAAAATCCTGTCATAACTGCATAAAAGACAACATAATTTAGGACGCTCCTTATTAGTTGTGTATGGCACATGGTTTAGAGGTACATAAGCCATTATGGCAACAATATGCGACAGCTTTCGATGCACAATAATAACATTAACTTATGCCCAATGTCCAATAGTTGGTCAAACATACATATGGCCAATCTATATAGCTAATCTATATAGCTACTAACTATATAAAATTAAAAGTCTACAATAAAAATAAAAATATGGAAGGCCCAGATTTCGTAAAAACTTGCTGCTTTTTATTCTAAAACACTTTTTTGAGAATTCACATAAAAGGTTTATTTGAATACAATGCATACCCTAATGAATTCCACCTCCTCTTGGAAGACGTACACAAAAATATGGAATATAATAATATGCAGCATTCCTAATCCACTAACCTTATCTATAGGTTCCATTGGACTATTCCCAGCAATAAATGTCCCTTCTGGCAAATTATAGTGACTACTTCTACCCTTTTATCCAGCTGTGTCTTCCATTGAAGAAGGGGTGGATTTCATTTGGAATCAATAAAATAGCAACAAGTTTTTTACAAAAAATCCAGCCTGCATTGTACTTTTTACTGTGCGTGGAGTTCATGCACCATAAATAAATCTCTTACACAAGCGTAAACACTACACTACAAACACTACATGTACACCCCTGTCAGCATAAAATGCTCAATATACAGATATTTGCCGGGGCCTAGCACCAAGGTGAATCAATCTCTTTGAAAGTTAATAACTGTTGTCTTCATAGAGACATACTACTGTTAACCAAATAGTATTGCACTCTCAGAAATTCATTCTAGTAGTCATAATTTTGATGAAAGGATTATTAGATCACTATTAAAATATGCAAGTTTACATAAGAGGTTACAATGTTTCTGCTTAAACCCTGGACCTCTTGGAATACGCAATCTGTTCTTGTGTGGATCTAATCGACATTGGCAATTAACAATTACAGGTTACAAGGTTTCTGCTTAAACCCTGGACCTCTTGGAATACACAATCTGTTCTTGTGTGGATCTAATCGACATTGGCTATTAACGAAACAAGCGAAATATTACGGTGAAATGAATTTTCATGGTTCTCATCAAAAATGAGCGACTTGCTTGACAATTTTGTTAGCATACCATAGGATTTCATTAGAAATGGTGGAGCCTCAGTATGAATTAACGTCTCATGATTTGATGGGCAGAATACAACGATGTACAACAGGCAAAATATTACGGTGTACATTATTTTGTAAAAACCTCTTCCAAAGAATTCTGACCATCCCAGTAAATCATTAATATTGGTTAAATTGTATCACAACAATGACCAGTGATGAAAATCACCCAAGCGTACATACAATTCTTAATGTTCACATGATTATTTCACAAGTCTTTGTGACCATCGTTTTTGAAAAATACTGAAAAAATATCCTCTGCACAAAACTGTACACACTGGTTATGAAAGCACATGTATAATAACGCTAGAAAACATAACAAATAAAATGCGACCCTGCATACAATCACACAGCAAACATAAAAGTAAATCTTGGCAAAGTAATTATGATATACTAAAACACAAAACGTATCCTTACACTTAAAACAATTTTTTTATAGACTCGAACGTAAATTACCAAATTAAGTATCAATAAATTGAGAATGCTGTCCTGCATATTTTCATTCGGCAAAATGCGACTTTATTCCCCTCAAGTTATACCCATTTGAATGGAAATTTTTGGGATATTTCCTTCCTGAAACTGAAACTTCAGCGCACTTCCTGCCATCTTTTGTAACAGGCTCATTACAGCCAGACAGATTAAAATTAACTGGCCGTTCTTATAATTAGTGTGTAAATTTTGAAATGCGCTCTTTTTTTTTCATTCCAATTGAATAAAGAATGATTGATATATAATAAGCTGGGGAAATAAAGACGCATTGTGCCAAATGAGGTATCAAAACATGCAGAACGTTATTATCTATTGATTACTTTATTTGAAAGTTTAGGTTTAGTGCCTTTCAGATACTGCTTTTGAGTAATGTGTAAAGATACGTCTTGTGCGCAGTGTATATTAACCCGACTCATTATTGTCACTTATGTTTAATCATAAGGACCTTAATGAGCCCAAAGAGGCTACAATGTTTAAGAGAGTCTGGAATCTAAATAAACCTGTGGTATCGTGCTATTGGTAAATCTACCATGTCGGATTGAACATTACGCTTGGAGACCAAAAATGGTGTACCTTTGGCATTTATTGGTAAGGGCCTCAAACTGAATGACCATATCACCGTAACACCCAAATGCAAAACAAGCACTCATTTACAACTTAAGTTTGCTGAGTGAATGGCAACAAAAATCCAGATGTATATTATTTTATTAGAACTTTTTAACAATTATAACCTCTTTGTTGTGGTTGTACCAGATCTATCCTACAGATCCTGAGCTTCTCTACCGGAAGTCGGTACAATACAATATGCGTATTGTATAACAAAGGAAATAGATAAACCTCCAAGCTGTATCTATTGTTATGCAATACACTTATTACCTTGTGGAAGGGAATTTCAGTCAAACCGACTTCTGGTAGAAAAACCTGCCATCCACATATTTGTGCAATTATTGTTAGAACAATAGCCATTCTTTGTTTGTGTTAAATGGTAGCATATACTTGGATTAAACAGGTCAAAATGATGTGGTGAAAGCTGTCAACATTTGTGTAACTCGTCTGTTCATTTAACTCGGTACAGCAAAGTTGTTTGTTAGACCAAATAATAAGTACATCACATCAAAAACCTGTATTTAAAATTTTAGGTAAACATATTACAGTAATACACCTTCTCCCCCAATCCGCTGCGTAGTTATCCGTTTTGACATACCTGGTTAAAAACAGTCTGTAGAACAGACATTAACTACTGACCAGAAATAATAACGTAACAAAAAAATAAAACACAATATAAACAAATAAAAGTACCTTGCACAGTCTTCCGAGGTATAAACACAATAGGCTATTACACTTGGAAATCTCAACCCATCCGAGAAACAAATCCAATGGCTATCTTTACACTATCCAACAATATTGACTAAAAATGTTTACCAATTCAATCAAGCACAGATTTACAAATTTGTCTGTATAATTGTAAAAATGTAATAAAGTATAAAACACAGTTTTAAAAGTGTATGCATTTCAATTCATTTCTTGTTTACATTCTTTAGCTTTGAGATTTAAAAAACATTTTTCTGCATCTTAAAAACCAATGATGATGTTTCTCGAATGAGTACTGGGGCTATTTCCACGGCAGCAGATCTGCATTACATGTACACTAGCTTCCAGGGAAAAGCGCTCCCTGTCAAAGAGCGACATATGCAGGGCTTTGTGTTCCTTTCATGAGAGCGGAACAAAGCTTTTACCTGTTTTGACACATAATCAGCCAATCAGATTACAGGTCTGTTGTTATGACTGAATCAATCAATCAGAACCCCAGTACTGTGTTTACGCTGTGTGTGCGCGCGCATCACAGGCAAGAGAGGATGGTTCTTCCCTGGAAGCTAGTGTAATGTGCTTCATTGTGTTGCTTCTGTTGTCTGCTTTTTGTCTTCATAGTATCCACTGCATAGATGGCTCGGTACGGAATTCTTCCGTCAGGCCACTACTAAGCAGTGTCCTTCATGTATGCATCCACAAAATTAGCCTTTGCCCAGACTTCATTGAGAGATTAGACAGCTTGGTTCTGTATACTGTATAATCCATATCTTGATACTAGGCCAACTCTGAGTGTGCTTACATGTATATGAAGATTCATTGTGTGACAGGCACCGCAGAAGTCAACCTTGAATTGGATCAATGCGCATCTGCTGCCTCGTGTAGATAGCCCTACTGATTTCAAGTGCAACAGCCTAATACAATACTGCTTGATTGGCATTTATAATTGCTGCAAATAACCAAACACATGGAATCAATATTGGCAATTTTAGATTGTGACATTTGCATACTTTCTATATACAAAACATGAATAACAAGTTCTCAATATGTTGGTTCCAAACATATATTATGTATGACACTATTTACGCAACACACTACACAGTGACGCAACCAGAAACCCCTCCTGCTATGAAACCATATCAATGTAATGATATCTCCTACCCCATATGCAATCCCAGTTACGCCACTGATAACACTACAAACACTACGCAAGTTCATATTTTTTGTACACATCTATTGCTAGATATACCTATTACTAATTTCAGTATAGTACAAATTACGCTACAATCTCCCACTCAATCCATTTCCCTTCCTCCATGCAGTGAGGTGGATGACTGCTTTATCAAATCCCACAACATTATTTATGTCTTACACTCATTGCACAGTAACATTATGAGATTTGTGGGAAGTAATGGCATCACTGCATTGAGATCCTATGGGCCGTCCATCCACCGTAAACACCACATCCTTACCAACTTTGATCTATGCAGTTATACCCTCCATATTCGATGTTTATAATGAACAAAACAGAAGCAAGAGTTCAGATATTGATTTAGTTAAGAAATGTGCAAAAGATGAACGTCAAAATTCATTTCATTATTAAAAACAAATAAACTTGTACAAAAATAGGTTTATTCATCAACTATTGTTTGAAGTTGATAATTTGGAAATCATCATTTCTAGAAAATGCATTAGAAAATATGCGTGCAGTGCACACTTCATCTGCATAACAATGCGTGTTTGTTACTTGTCTGAATATTTTGTGTGTTTTATATCTTTATGGGTTTTACATCTGTATGGAGTAAATTGCTATATCCATGATGGCTGATGACTATGTATGACTGATGCAAGTTATTATCCATTGTTCCGCTGTGTGAATCACCTTCATTTCTCCTTAATCAAATCAATAAACTCTGCTAGATCAAACTGTTTTAAGGTTTCTACTCAATTGTTTTAAGGTTGTATTGTACTAGCAGTCACAGTGATTGAGAAAATGATCTTAAGGCCAATAAAAAAGAGCGTTTGTTTGCTCTTCGCGACCGCCCCAAGTCAAAAGTAAAACTCGGGTCGCATTTTCACATAAAGTTTCATAAGTTTTGTACGTTTTCTCTCACAAAAGTGTGGTAATAATTTCTGAGAAATATTTTGAGTGTTTTGAAGCCCCACAGTAGCTTTAGGTAGGCTGTAAGATGTGGTTTCACTTTCCATAATGTGAAAATGGTAGAAGCACCCATGAAGGGGAGAGGATTAACCTATCGACCCTCCAAAAAAGGGCAAACAAACAAGTTTTTTTTATTGGCATAATTTCTGGAGTGACTGCAACCAAAGACTCCAGCCACTAGAGACTTGTCATCAGTACAATACAATAATCAATACAATGATGTTACCCCATGAACAAATGAATGGATCCAGTCATTTCAGAATAAAACAAGACAACTTTGGTTATCATAGATCTGTACATGATTAACACAAATTGGGCAGGAAAAACCTCCTGTGTGTCTTTGGCCCAAAACTGTCAACAGGATACATACATGTAAGAAGTTTTGCTTTAAACATGTTCATGGGCCTAAGACACATAGGAGGTTTTTCCTGCCCAATGACGATTTCATTTTATACATTAGTCTATAAATGCACTTCAAAAAGACTCGACTGATAATCTTTGGTTTTCCATGATCAATGCAGCTATAACATAAAGTATCTCAAAGGAGATACCACGAGTTGTCTTTAACATGTGAAGAAGTATGTTCTGATTTCTAAATACAATTACAAACTGCACAAGCAAGGTCCACCTATATGTCACAAAGGTTTGGGTGATCAAACTTTGGATGTTCACTGTTTTTTGAGCTGCAATAAGAAAGTTAACTTGATTCATAAATAGTGTGAAGTATGTTCTATCTGCAAGGCTCTTATCAACTACCTGTACCATTTTTTCACCCGATGTGGCAGTGACCTCAACACATTGAGGCAACCGTTTCACACACCCATCTATACAGCATCTTAAACGTGTGTACGCAAGCACTTGAAACTGCGCCCCAAGGAAATATGCACTGACGTCACTTCCACATCATGGTAAAAAGTGGTATACACTGCTTTTCACCTTGAATTTGGTAGCAATGTCGGTGCTTTTCCCAGTCGCACCAAAAGCATGCCGAGAACTGTACATGTGCACGAATAACTTTTGTGCCAGATTTGTTACTGCAAACAGCGAAATACACACCTAAGTCACTACCCTATCATGAGGTGATCAAAAGTATACTTATCCCACTGTGGTAGCTCCAAACTTACATTTCAATGGCATTCAATGCAAACTACAGTGGCAGTTGAAGCCCTGGAGACAATGCTTTTGCAATGCATTATGGGAGTCCGCAAGTCGTCCTCTGATATATGTGCAATTCATTTATAGAAATCAAGACATGACCCTTCAATCCAGGTCGTTCTTTCAGCCCTGTGTTATACTACTGGTACTATCCATTGGCGCTCTTTCATACAACACAGAAACCATGAATAGCACAATTTCTGTATTGACAGACCAAAGGCACCACAAATGCACATAACATTCTGGAATCAAATCTTCTTGAATATTGAAGCAACTTGTGCAGCATTCTGGTACCCTAATACCACATGGTGAAAGAACAAAACCTGGATGTTACTTCTGAGTACAACATTTGTTCACTGGAAGATGATTATTTCTGTTAATAAATTACATGTATATGCTTCCGTATTTATTAACACATACATACACAAAATACATGTACAACAGTAGCAAGACTTTATGAAAAAAACATACACAATTAAGTTGGAGGAAGGCCTTCAGTACTATTCATGTATTGGAATGCTTCACCAAAACTGTGAACACTATCACCAGAGTTCTGATTTGGAGACCCTTGATTATGTGCAACATGTTGTCCCATACCTGCAGGACTACCTGCGCTTGGTCCCATTTGAGGGTGTCCCATACTTGGAGACCCATGATTTCCCATGCTTTGGACATTTGTAACTCTTGTGGCACCCGCTGATGAGATGTTGGGAATGCCGTCCATGAAATGTCCCATGCCCATCATGTTCATACCAGGCTCCTGTTTTATATTTGGCATATGGTGAGCATACTGCTGAGGATAGCTGTTGTTAGAAGGATACTGGGAACAGACTCCAGGTTGTTGCCGCGAGTAAGGATCGAGAGGTTCTTGCTTGATGTTAGGATGCTGTTGATGCCCCTGCGACGTGTTGTTATAATATGGCATTCCTTGTGGTGGCGCATTTGATGGCGGCGGCTGCTGCTGCATTCCTTGAGGCGAATGCGACATACCTGGAGGCTGCATTCCTTGAGGCGAATGGGTCATACCGGGAGGTGAAGGGGACATACCGGGGGGCGAACGAGACATACCTTGAGGCCGCATACCTGGCTGCATTTTTGCCGGCTGTTGCTGCTGCTGCTGTTGTGGACAGACTTGACGTGCATCATACAGACCTGGCTCTTGTTTGATATGCACTGGTGCTGGCTGATAATGCTGTTGCTGTTGAATTTGTTGCGGATGCATTTGTTGTTGACGAGCCAAATGCTGCATTCCAATTTGTTGTTGCTGCTGCTGTTGTTGTTGTTGCTGCTGCTGTTGTTGCTGCTGCATAAGCTGTTGTTGCTGCGGATGCATTTGCTGTTGTTGCTGTGGCTGTTGTTGCTGTGGCTGTTGCATATGCTGCTGTTGCTGTGGATGCTGCATCTGTTGCTGAGGACAACCTTGCTGATTTGAATTATACAAACCTGGCTCCTGTTTTATCTGCACACCTTGCTGTTGCTGCTGCTGTTGCTGCTGCTGCTGCTGCTGTTGCTGCTGTAGGTGAGGCATCTGGATCTGCTGTGGCTGTTGTGGCAAGCCCTGCTGATTGGCATCATACAAACCTGGCTCTGGTTTAACAGCCTGTTGCTGTTGAGCTTCTTTCTTCACCTTCTTGCTATCTTTTTGTTTCTGTTGTGCTACGAAAGTGGACCAATACCTGCTGGTGGATCCTGATACTCTGGAGGCCTGGGCTCATTTGGAATGCCTTTCATGTCGTTGCGCAGTTCTTTCAACGTCAGATAGAACTTGACTTTATCTTGGGCACGTGGGAACTGAGAGCATCTTGCACTTGATGAGGGCATCACATAGATCACCTGTTTAAAACAAGAAAATAGGTTTGAAACATGGCATAGGTGTATTTACAACATTTAAGAACGATTCAATGATACAGTATCAGACCAGCCAACCTACCGAAGTCAGAAAGAGAGACATTGTGCATGTACACAGACCAGGAACAGACAAATTCAAAGAGATGATGTGTGCGATACTTTCAGAATTAAAGGAAGGGTTTGAAGGTCTAAATTTATCACAATAGACTAAATGGAATGCTATAGCAAAATTTTAAAGTGGAATTTGCATCATTTTTCTCTGTTCTTACATTTGAATTTTCCATCACTGAAATTTTCACAAAAAAGGACTGTCCCTCTTTTTCATTTTGGAAAACCCTAAAAAAGGGACAGTCCCTCCAAAAGAGGGACAATTGGCAGGTCTGCAATATGTGACCTGCTCCCACAAAATGAGTGTAAAGTCGGCAGGACGCTATAGAAGATTCAGTCCAAGGTAAAATGTGATAGAAAGCTAAACATTGTGCAGTTCTCAATGGCTCCATCTGGAACTAATACATTCAGTCCAAAAGGATATTCAATATCCATAAAGTAATAGAAAATCACCCTAGGGTTCGCTACCAGCCTTCTGCTCCAACAATTCTGAAAAATCATGCTCACAAGTTTGAATTATGCAAATGAGCTACCTTATCAGCATATTTTGCGACAAACATCTAACAGAACTTGCAGACCGCCAACTGCCACACCTCCACCAAGTCACATCACTATACACCTTACCAGTTCCGAGAAATTGTGCACACAAGCTCGGCACGACTGACTAACAGACAACCTGGAAACATAATGCTTTCCAGTGAAGGCATAACAAAGGAATTCTAAACAAAATTTCCTTTCTGAAGACTAAGGCAAGGAGCAACTCTAACATGTTAAGTAATCTATACTTTTACAGCTTATAAAATTAAAGCGTTCATTTCTTGATAAATTTGCGACAGACATCCATCACTATGTGATACACCCCAAATTCAACATCCATCACTGTGTGATAAATCTAACAGTGTGAAATTTTGGTACGAAGAGCAGTAACCTACCGTATCTGTTTCTGGTATTGTTTCTGGCTGCCTTCCTATCTCAAAGTCCTTCTTGCCACTAAATATCTCATAGATGCCTTTACCATTGAAGCATGCTATAAGAGGCTTGTAAATCTGCATCTTCTCTGTCAACATCTTGCCGCCTTCTTTGATTTCTTTCCTGTAAACAGAAAATACACCATGGTTGAACAAATTCATTAGGAATGGTACAGTTAACTCATAAACAAAGAAAATACACCTGAAACCAACTGGCAATTCTAAGATCAGCGCTGGAAATACATCCATTTGGCTTTTTCGAGACAAAAATGTCTACACGATCAAAGGCAGTGCATGTACATGTAGCACACGATGTGGTGCAAAGTGATCATATCACACCTGTATCACTTGTGGATGCTACTGGCACTGGGAAGCCAATTATATAGCGTTGGTTGTCAGTAGCAGTCACTTCTCATCAAGTGTTGAAAAAGGCAACAGTGGTTGCCGAAACATACACAAGTGAGTGCATTTACTAGATCACACACAAAGAACTTTTTACTGTTTACTGAGATTATACAACAATTGCAATTATGATCATGCAGGCTTGTCAATTTGCATACTTATTGATTTAAACACTTTATAAGGGTTTTGCTTTTAAATGATACACACATCAATATATTAAAGTCCCAATTTACATTTGCATATATATGAACGAAAGTGTGCACCAATCAGACAATATGTTGCATCCAATATAGTGTCACCAATTTTAATTAATCCATGAGGCTTTGATGTCACTTATTATGACTTGGCTTAATAAAAAATTGTAATATTTGTGTATTTAACCCCACCTGAAACATTGTCCCCATAACATTTTCCAATTCCAACAAATCGCCTTCAGAACTCACATAATTTCTCTTCTTTATTCAAGTTTACAGTTTAATTTCATACCTTGTAAGATCTGCACTTCCCCTTGTAGTCCTCTGTACAATATTTGTAAATCCGATGCCAAAGTCTTTTAATCTTTCATCATCCATACATGTCATGGGCTCAGGAATAAATCCAGATAAATACAGGCATTTCCCTGCAAGAAAATATGCAATCTCCATTAAAAAGTATTATAATACATTAACAGTAATGAGCCAAATGAAGTTCCCAATTCTCTGACCTGCAAAATTATTGGAATCTAATTGTGCAGGGCCTCAAATTCGGCAAGAATCAATGAATCAATTTTCGTACCAGTTCTCCTAAACTTAGTTTGCGAAAATTAGAATTGATTTCACCAATGTCATACCCATTCTGCACAATTTTGATTCATGCAAAGTGAAACAAAATTAAGCCCTTGCATTGAAACTAATGACATGCAATGCTTTTGAGGCTGGTTTAAAGTGGATTTTTCAGCAAATTCAAAGTCACTCAAGATGAAAATATAATAGTTTTTGATTTCATGTACAGTTTATTGCATTTTCCAGATAAAAGATTATGTTTGCCAAAATAGAGTGTATGCAATAAACCAACCGGAACGGTATAACAATTGAAATGGCAGCCATGCTGGAGGACAGTTCTAAGATAACTTAAAGAGGACAGAGGGACAGGTCTCTAGATCGATTCCACAACCATTCATACATATCACACGTTTTATTGTATTATCATGCGAATTTTTCCTTGGTACCTTATGGAGGACAGAATTTTATTTAAATGAGGATGACGTCGTATTGCATACCTATAGTGGGGTATCTAAACTGATTACTGACATCCAAAGCATTTTCATCAAAGCCATCAATATGATAATAAGATCAATGTGTACAACTACTCACAGAAGTGGTTTCCAGGTCCCGCATAATGATGTCCTTTGTACGCTGCCATCAGACCAGGATTGATGCCAACCTGTATGAGTGCAAACAATTCAGATTTTAGCAATATAGAAACCAATCAAAAGATGACCTTAAGTAGCGGTACATCATCCAGTACTACTCCCAACACCAGTGCTGAAGAAGTGATGCTCGGATGATGAGCCATGAAAATTTCACTTTTATATTTTGTAAGTTGAAATTTACTCTGCTTGTCTTAAATTTGTATAGATGACCTTTGTTTGGCCTGAGCTGAGCACGCTACATATACTGAGATTTGTGGAAAATGTTCATGCAATCAGGTATGTTAGGATGCATACAACATACAGCAGCAAATATGAAATGATCTGTGCCACACAGTGACTCCAAACTAGAAATGCTACATACATTGTATGTGATACAATCACACTTTATCAGTAAGTCCAGTACCTAAACATAATATTGTGAGTCTATGAGCGTGTTTATAGTGGGAGCAGATGTGCGGTACATTGCGGTTTAATTTCTATCCGGTCAGCAATTATCCGGATACTTGCCCACTATAAACACTAGCAGTATATATATGTATGTACGGTACATCGATATCCTTCTCAACCAAAGGATATTTTCACGAGATGTTTGCACTATAAACACACCGGTATAAATTGTGTGCGGCATTACCGGAAGTAGGAGCTTCTTTGTGATGCGAAGAATGCGTACAGGACATTCGGAACGATTTTTCACCCCCAAGAGTTATCAAAACAGAAGCTATATGTTCACGCCATGATCATACTGTTAAAATTGGCTGTTTATAGTTCGCGCCACAATATTTACACATTCCCGTGTGACCTCGGGGTCATTGCAAATGTATGATGTTTAATAGTTAGTATATAATTTGTGCGATAACTGTGTCTCACTATAAACAGCAAGGGTATCGGTATATATACAAGGATTATCGTATACGGTATACTCAAAATGCGGTATATTCACTATAAACACGCTGAATGTGAAGTTCTTGTAATTCATTTCACTCTTGCATTTACACAGCTAATGACCTATACTCACAATGACAATGTCCAAGTTGTGAACTAACAAGTCTGGCAAGGTCCTCTTCACCACCTCCTCTTCGGGCATGCCATGAAACCTATCAAACTTTCTTCTCGGCTTCTTCTCCTTCATATTATCTGTCAGTTTCTCCTGTTTTAATTTCTTTTTCCTCCCTTTCTTCTTCGGCTCCTCTCCTGTTGCCGGCAACATCGGTAACTGCCCACCAGGTGGCATACCGTTCATCATGCCCATCTGTTGTCCTGTACCAGCTCCCATATTCATTGCCATACCATGTGGTGGCATTCCCATACCCATTTGGTACTGCTGTTGCTGCATATCATACTGCTGCTGCATTTGCTGTGGAAACTGCTGCTGCTGTGGCTGCTGAGGTGGCAGCCCGTCCATGTGAGGGGTCATCTGATGAGGTGAAGCCATTCGGTCTAATTGTTGCATCATAGCATCCACCTGTGGAGGCATGTTGTCCAGCGGTTCAAGTTTGATACCTGGTTCCATCTTCACTGGCGGCATCATGGGATGATTATCATTTCTGTAAAAAAAAATCAATTTAAAAGTTGTTCAAAGTCAGAGGTCATAAATTGACTAAGAAACTACATTTGTAAGTGTCAATTCAGTCCCAGTAGCCTAATTCAGTTCGGGGGCACTGTGAATTCAAAGACTCCTCTGAATTCACAGACTATCTGTGAAACTTGCTAATGCTAGACTACTGCATTTTTAGCTATTTTTTTCAAGGTGCTTGCTGTTGTTTATATTAAACATTTGCTACAACAACAAAATAATCTTTAAAAAACAGTGAACAAAGTTAATGCTTCAAGTTTTTTTGGATATTTCTGCTTTATTGCGTCATTTTGCTAAGCTTAAAAATAATTGCACAGATAGAATTTTAATTTGCACAGATGAATTTGTAGACTGCTGTGCATTCCCTTTTTGATAAACAATTCATATCATTCCGTTAACAACAACACATCCCCAGTGACCGCTCCGACTAGAGAAAAAAAGGGACTGCTCTAATTGGAATATGACTTTATGACCCACCATATCTTAACACATAGGCTCAACCTCTTTCATCTCCAATCTGAGATCAGGCCTCGAATTAAGGATCTGAAGGGGCAAAGCAACTTTTTTAGGGCAAGTTGTTAATTGCCTTGGATTTTCACTCAAAAGGCAAGGCAGCACGGCAGTTTGTAATATTTCAAGAGGGCATCATGGCAACTGTTGAAAATTTGAGAAGGGCGCCAAGGCAATTTCTCAAAAGTGAAGAAAACACACACAAACATAGATAGATGATTTTATTACGAAGGGGCAGGGCTGGGCCGGGGCACCGACGGCAACTTCATTAGAGGGCACAGCAAGTGACTGCCTTGGGTAAAGGACATATTTTGAGGGCATTATGGCAGTGGGGATGGGCACCCACGGCAAAATGCGGTTAATTCGAGGGCTGACTGTGAACCCAACCCACATGGTCCAGCTGGGTATCTGAGTCAGGTAACATAAACCACAGGATCTGTGCATAAACAACCAAGCAGTGGCGTAGCTGCTGGGGGGGCAGGGGGACAATTGCCCCCCTGGCAATGCCTATTTGGGCCCCCGCCCCATTTGGGCCCCCGCCCCCCTCTAGCGCAAGGCAAAATTATAAAGAAGTGAGAGAGATGGAAAAAAGGGGAAAAGACACCATAGGCCAACGATATAAGGTGATAAGGTGCGGATAGAATTTGAACAATTTAAAAATTTTGTTAAAAAATGGAACTATATATCAAAATGAGTTGCTTTTAGGGCGCTAGCCCTTGTATTCCTTTTTTTTTTTTTTTTTGCTCTTCACTTTTTCAAACCACCGAAAAAAAAAAGGGGGCAACCTTTTCGGGCTGTTGAGGAAGGGGCAGTAAAATTTTTGTTTGGTGGATTTGGGCCCCCGCCCCATACAGGCTTGCACCCCCTGGAAAAAATCCCAGCTACGCCACTGCAACCAAGGCTGCATTTTTAATGAGGCACATGTAGCATCATATCATAGCAGGTAAGGTACATAGTTCATTGTATTTTCCAAATAATTATAGTACTGTAGACCCTTTTTTCTTGGTAGATAGCGGTTTTCGGGAGTGAGCAACCAACATTGAAGATTTATAGATGTTGGATCAGAACAGTCTACATGGCATTTCCATGGTCAGAGGGAATACAGGGATGGTATTAAAATTAAAAATGTCTACTACGGTAGACTAATGAATTTGAAGCAAAAAAGCTCATTACATTATTCCTTAGGTGTTTTATTTGCTGCCAAAATTGAAACTTGTAGTGAAAAGTATGTGATTTCAAAGGCCGGGTCTCTGACTTCACAGCGCCCCCGAACTGACTTGTCAAAAACACAAGACACAGTTTCACAGACAAGAATTTGAAGTAGGAATGGGTTATACCATTTATTTTCCTGCACGTTTAACGCATCAGTGATGCGTGCGTTTAACATATTAACACGCACTGATTCAGCTCTGTCTGGCGGCAAGATTTCATGAATATACGAGGTGTGGTGCACCTCGTAACACCGGAATTTTTTGTTCACAGACAAGAATTTGAAGTAGGGATGGGTTATTCCATTTATTTTCCTACACGTTTAACGCATCAGTGATGCGTGCGTTTAATGTATTTTAACACACATTGATCCAGCCCTGTCTGGCGGCAAGATTTCATGAATATATACGATAGGTGCGCTGCACCTTGTAAATCCGGAATTTCTAACAGAATGTTAGTACCAATGGCGCCGTACACAAGGTAAAATTCGCAAAGTCAGCGGCCCAAACATGTCAGAAACTATTCATTATTTTGACGTATTAGTGTCAAATAATTAATGTTTTGAGCAAGTTTCATGTAAATTATTAAGGTCGTCTTCAGCTTTTGTTACTTTACACTGTTGATTAGCAGGGGTAGCGTTAACCCCCGATCTGGGGTGAATGACCCCCTAAATTTAAATAATATTAATTTTTCACCCTCTATATTGGGAATATGTGCAAGCTCGGGGGTGAACTTTTGGACCTTACTCCTACCCCTGACTACACTGCAAAATATTTTTCACCCCCGAGATTTAATTTTCACCCCATGTATTTGGATTTTCTCCAAGCTCGGGGGTGAAAAACACGGAAAAACAACCCCTGACTTTCGGGCCTTAATGCCACCCCTGTTGATTAGCATTGAAAAATTTTGAAGGTTGAAAATGACTTGCGTGTTACACGTTTACCACAATTGCTAAACGTTTAACGGATCATATGTGCATTTAACGGTACATGTGTTTTTAAACATTCCCATGCCTAATTTGAAGTTTGATGATCAATGAAATGAAGCTCCTTACCTGTTGTATGCATATTGTTGAAAGTCCATGATGGGTATTGAGGACTACAACCCCAAAACAACTGTGAATTTCTGGAAAAAAAAAATAACACATGTTGATCACAATTAAATTTGAAGCAAGCACTAAACTACCTGAGCTACATGTCCATGGAATTTGATCTAATGCAATTATGCAATAATTTTTTATATTCATAAATTTCAACAAAGCAAACATTCAATTAAATATCAGATTATGTTGCAGTTGTGCGAGTCTATAATTTTACTCGTGTTTTAGAAGTTTCATCTTCCGTGCAGAAGATTTCATCAGTTGAAGGAGCAAAGTTTAACAAACTATAACTCTGCTTCTGAATATCGTTTGAAGTTAAATGATATTCCATTTTAAAGCTTCAATGATCAAAATTGTCTAACTTACACTAAATAAAACAAAAGTGACTGGGGCCGACTTTACGGCTCATTTGTGGTGTACGGTCACATATATTCAGTTTAAAGGTGGGTGGTCAGATCTGTTATTTTTGAGGTCTACAAAAACAATGAGCTTCCAAATTTGATTGGCAATAACATGCATTCCCATATACATGTATATACCGTACATGTAGGATGCGCTCAAGAATCTAAAAACAGGCCTGTGAGTGGGGTCTTAAAAAATTTACCTACCAAACAACAAATTCCATGCTATTAAGTAAAAACAGCCCGCCAAAAAATCGCTGTTCCCCTCCTCTTGGCCTGCCAAAATCTCTTGCCCCCCCTCTCAGCCCGCCAATCTTTGTCCCCCCCCCCTTTACACATGCCAAATTTTTAGAATCCCGAATTTGCAAACCTTTTAAATGGTCTAGATATATATGTTGCGAGCGCAGCGAACAGGAAAATTAGCATTCAAGCGTTTCCGCACTGTTTTCCTAAGCTTTTTTAGAGCATTTTATTGTTGCCCCATGAATGTGTGCCAAAAATTGCTCCCCCCCCCCCAATTTTACCCTCCCCCAGGGCTCATAATTATTTATAATTTTCCTAAGCTTTTTTAGAGCATTTTATTGTTGCCCCATGAATGTGTGCCAAAATTGCTCCCCCTCTTGGCTGGCCAAAATTGCTTCCCCCCAATTTTACCCTCCCCAGGGCTCATAATTATTTATAAGTTTTCATTTTCACTTGAAGGTAGGTGGTCAGATTTTTTCGCATTTAGTGTACAGTATGTTTTGTACAGTCTCACAAGTTTTGAGGTCAATCGCACTAGCCGTTTTGACATAGAAAAACATGTTCCACACCGGCCCATTGATAAAACAGTATGTGTGGTATGGTATGATACCACAATTGGGGATGAGGCTGTCACTTTTTCGTTCATATTATCTAAACGGAATATATTTTAGGTTAGGCCTCAAATGTCACCGGGATTGTGAGAAAAATATGAGCTTCCTTCTGATGCCAAAATTTCCACTTGTCTTAAGGAAAAAGGGGGGGGGGTGAGACTGTCGTTCGGGTCATCCATCTTTAACTATTTGATGATGTACATACAATGTATGAGATTTTACTACCTTGATAAAGGGTGTGAATGAGAAATTAGTGCTGAAATTAGTACTGGTTTCGAATTTGCTCACCAATATAAAATATTCACAATGATTCATTTGAATTTTGATGACACGCATGACACCGTCTCATCATGCATGGTCTACAAATTAAAGCATTGGAATCTCGGAAGTAAAACATTGCTCAAGAAGTCTAGCCATGAATTTGCTCACCGATAGTGGCTAGAGTCCTTTGCATTCAAAATCTAGTCGGATTCGCTGAAGCATGAAACTGTGTAAAGCATTGGAAGTTCAAAAGTAAACAGTCGACTCATGAATCAAAATAACTTTCATCCAAATTTCAACATTAACAGAATAAATAACATCCGTTGCAAAAAATGTAAATGCTGTCCGACCGAAAACACGATGGCAACATACTAGCATCGAATGCGTAACTAACTATTATATATGCAAATTGAAATTGAAGCTAGAGTTCTCAACTACTCAAGTTTACAAGTAAAACACAGCAGATCACGAAAGGGCGATCACATTCGCATCAAAAATTGTTTTTAAAATGTTTTAAAAGGGCTTCTTTTGAACGTACAAAAATTGAGTTGAAGTGCAATTTTATGGACAATTTTGGTGTGATCATTATGATCGTCGTGATTGGCTGTGTTTACTTCCGAACTTCCTGCTTACACAGCCATGACAGCCCGGTCATGACGTCGGTGCCATGCTTCATCGAGATTTTGATAGCTAATTAGGATTGGACTCTTGCCTCGAATGTGAATGTGAAGCTGAATGTGAAGCTTAATTCGAAGCTAGACTTCTCGAGTAACATGAGTAATGCTGCCCCTGCCAGTTCAAATTCGCCAGTTCGTGCATTGCAATGTGCAGCTGCAACGAACGAGTGACAATGAATGACAACTGAACTGAACAGCTGAACGCATGACATGAGTACCTCACAATAGCAATTCCAATTTATTACGAGAAAAACATAGCATAACGGACATCAATTGAGCTCATGAAACAAACTGGATATGAATTTCACGATATTAGGTTCCAAACGATTGAATTTAAAATTATCTAGAGGCAGCGCCTGAAGCATATTTCGTTTTTCTTGAATTACAAAAAAAATAATTTGAAAATTAAAATGATCATTTTATACTCACATTTACCGCCCCTTTCGTCTTTTTTAATCAACACAGCTGTGCGAATTGATCCTCTAGCAATTACCCTTTTTTCAAATAAGCTGAATAATCAGCTTTCGGGTAGATATAAAGGGTTTTTTAACAAAGGAAAACATTGATTAAGCTGATGAAATTAAAAGGACAAGCTATCAATGACAAAGCGATTGTAGCGCCCTCTACAAAAGTAAATACAGTTTTGCAGAGGGTGAGGATTCCTGTGCCAGCACAACAGCTGTTTCACAACAACGTGACTTTTTATGCATGTTTGGTATGGTAAGCTTACCGGAAAAAAGATAATTTGTGAGTAAAATTATGTGTAACGTATTTGGTTAATGTTTATGACTCGTTATTGATAACCAGATCTAGCATTTTTGAAGGTTGGGATTGTAATGTTGTTTTATTCTTGGTAATGGTATTAAGCTTATAAAATTAAATAAAATGATTTTATTTTCATTCAAATGAAATGTTAGGAAAGCTTATAAATTAAATAAGTTTTAATCTTCAGCGTGCCCTACATGCCCTATAGTATAATAGATCAATCATGCCTACACTGAGTAGAGCTAGAGTAGTTTTCGGCAAGGTTCTTCAGCGGCCTGCTGATTTGGCATGGTGTGGGCATTTTTTAATAAAAAGTCATAAGGCCAAGTAAAAAATAAAACATGTTTCACGTCCGGGTTTTCAATAAAAAGGAGGAAGAGGGGGCTTTTTATTTTCTATTTTTTATTGCAAAATTGGTGTAAATACCCATAGGCCTACTTAGAGCTGTTTTAGCATATACAATAATGCCTGGAAAAAGGAGGAGGCCCTTTTTTATTTGTTGTTCTGAGAGTTACACCCCCTCTAATGATCACAAAACCTTCCTAAAGTGTTTCTTGTATCTTAACAAGGCTATAGAATGCATCTCAACTTCCTAGACATATTTTTTGAAAAGTTATAACTGAATTTCAAAAATAAAAATATATTTGACTGAAACCTCAAAAAAGGAAGCGGGAGGGGACGTGAAACATGTTTATTTTTTTATTTGGCCTAATGTACGATCTTTTTTCAGAATATACCTTTATTTTTTTCAAAACCAATTTTTTGGCATATTTGTAATACTTACACATGTTCTAACTTAAATATATGAGCAAACTGTCAAACTCGTCCTATTTAATTTGTAGTAAAACGGGACGATTTTCTGTTGGTCCGACATAAAGTCATAATTTTTTAGATTATGACTTTATGTCGGCCACGATCGCAAATCGTAGTCTCGTACAAAACTAGCTTGGTTACGCTCCCTCAGCGTAACCAAACTGGCCGCGTAGGAGACTAACTCCTAATCCAAATACATGTAGTGCGAGATGTTTCGAGTGATCGAGGTGAAGTTTATGATGTTGTTTCTTTGCAAATTCCCAATGTTTTTCGCGTCCAAATGTATTGGGAACTTTCATAATGATTGCATATTATCATTTTAGAAGAAAAAAAGAAAAATCTAAAAATTTTAAAAGATCGTACATTAAGGCTTTAAGTCTAATATATAGTATGATAATATAGGTATGCCAGGCAAACCTTACGGCCCTTTACAATTAATTCTTAGTTTCCTGTTTCCCGCCCGCGTCCAAAGTAGAGAATTGCAAAATATTTAATTATTTTATTTTTATTTTGGATTTTAGTCTCTTTTAAAATAACTTTTAATGACTTCCATTTGCTACTTTCTGACTTTGCTCATATCAACTATATTAAATGATGAATAAACAAAGAACTTAATTGTACCATTACTTATGTATAAAATCAAACTTAGTAGTAAAATAATTAAATGCATCTAGGCTTATAGGTTCCTTGTTAAAACGGGTTGATGTAGGTTGTGACAACTTGTTTTAAAATAAAGAAAATAATAGATTTAATTAAAAGTCACCTCATCCCTTGTTTTCAACCATGAAACAGGAAACTAAGAATCAATTGTGAAGGGCCTAATGGCTTAATTAACACATTCTCCTAGAACAAAATATGGTACATATTTACATAGAAATTTAAAAGAACAGGTAGGTCAAGGAAACCTACATAAATATGTTGTCTATACTTCACTTGACCCAAATATATGATTTTTTATGGTGATGAGACACTCGCATATGGAATTTTGATAGAAAAGCTGCTATCATCAATCCTTTTCACTAAAAAGGTTTCCATATGTTCACCCTTTTATTGGTAATTTATTTACTTTCCAAAGTTCTGCTTATTTTTATGGATTTAAAGTTAACGCAAAGTTCAAAGAGGAAAAGAGGCTGAAAATGGGCCCAAAATACAAAAAACAACCACTTTAAACTGCGTCGGACAGCATTCCGCAGGTGGGCAAGATCATATGGAAATGTTTTAGTGCAAAAGTCTCTTTAAATGCTGAACGATGTGCTCCAAGCTATGTGCATTATCAGTGCATGTGTGTTTACCATGTTTACATTTCACAGATCAATGATTCCAACGACCGGCTATTGTTATCGCATGGGCAATACCATTTTCTTGCACGGGTAAATCAATAGGGCTACATAAACAATGAGACCATAAAGCATTAATTTTCATGTTCAAAATACTTTTATCACTCTAACGGAAGCATATCAAAATTAGTTACTATATTTGAATCTTATTAGGCCTATATTAAAACATGTTCAATTACAACAGTTGAATTTATTAATATTTTGCATGTATTCCCTGTACTCATGAATGGCGAGGTAGTGTCCAGTTCATTGGAGCATGCGCAGTCATTCCTATCCTACAGTCTTCGTGTGATCGGCTCATGTCACAACTATCGTGATTGGATGGGGCTTCACGTTTTCCTACCGTCTGTCGAAATTTTTTAACCAATCAGAAAAACTTTTACATAATATTTTTTGTGAATAAATTACGAAGAGAACATAAAAAACCCCGCCATCATCGGCCAATCCGTTCAGGAGTACTGGTTTCAGGAATATCACCCAGCCGGCGAAAGACGTGAAATCTCTGTGTGAGGATGCTGAATATGAGGCATTTTTGATACTAGAAAGGTGGGCTTGTAATTTCCGTCCGCCTTGCGACAATAACCTACATTTAGTAGTTGGTATCTTTTTTGGATTTTTTTAGAAATTAAAATATGACCATCGCCCGTTTTCCGTTTAATCTATGTGGTAAATTAAATATGAGCAAGGTTTTTAGCTCAGTTGGTAGAGCATCGGTCCGGTGATCCGAAGGTCCCAGGTTCAAATCCTGGATAGTCAGTGAAATTTTTTCACTGGCTGTCATTTATGTATGTGTTGACTTGACTTAAAAACCTTGCTCATACTGAGCGAAGATATTTAAAAACATTTTACATTTTCCTGTAGTGGTTGAAGATAGGTAGAAAAGTCAACTTTTTAATAAAAAGATGCACCAAAGTTTTCCATATGTTTATCTCTCCTCCCCCTTCCTCCTTTTCCTCCTCTTTTTACAAATCATGGGGGGAGGCAGTTGAAAAAACATTTGCTTCTTTTTTAAGTTGTCTACCCTTTTAAAACTTTTCTGCCCAATGACACCCTTGTTTTAAACTACATTTATTATAGATCATAGCATAGGCTCCTTCTTCCCGATGCTGGTAGGCACATACCTGTCACTTTTCAAGTGAATGCCCATTGCCCCCCATCCTTAGATTAATTTGTATTTAAATTTATGTACCACTAGATGTTTTTAGATTTTTACTTCATTCATTCGTTCATAAATTGATCTAAATGTAATTTTACTGGTAAACTAATATAATTTGCCATGGATAAATTTCATTCTATGTGTGCTTTCCATTACAGGCATGACATTTACCCATTCTTACACATATGCCTCTGTATAGCAAAGGATTGGCTAACCTGGTGAGGCTATGGCCAGGCAAGAAACGTCTGGGCATGTATCGCTTTCTTCCGCTCTTCTTTGTCATTGGTGGTGCTGTTGAATGGTTCATGATTCACGCCAACATCGCTCCAGGAGGGGAAACATTTTGTAAGTGGACAATAAATTTTCTCAATTTTCAGGGCCCTTGTATGTAATGATGTCTTCACACTTGAAATATAGAGTTCTTAAGAGTTTAGACTATGCCATAGTTATCAGCTCTCCATTAATACTGCATTTTGAATTGCGAGGTTGTGGGACAGGTGTAGTGAATGACAAAGACCTTGCAGCCAGTTCTGATAAGGGTAACACCTGACTGTCTGTACACCCTCGAGGAGAACAGTGTCAGACATTAAATGACATATGATTTGCCCAGGTTAAAATGTATGCACAGTGTTAGAAAAAAAACCCAATGTTTTCAAGGGCTATTCACAGGCTCTTAGGTCTTATAATCTGTGAGCCAATATCAATTGAATACCTGAGTGGAAGAAGGGCCCAACTCCATCAAAACTGTTTTTGAGATATTAAGGAAAAACTTAATATTTGGAAAAGTTTTGTAGACAGAATGTTTTCATCTTCAAGGGACCTTCAATACATGAACATACAATATTACATACATTCAAAATTATATATGATGTTTCCATGGCAATGGTACAGGTCTTAATACGAGCTGGAGTTGGGCCCTTCTTCCACTACTGCAAGTACCAGTTCCGTAAGCAGATGTGTTATAAATAGCCAGTAAATAGCTACAGAAATTTGATAATTATCCATTAATTGCACAAGTAGAAGCATGTGTTAGCAAGAAAGTTTATTGTAGTGAAAAGCAGATTTCATGGATGAACAAAATTCCTCTTTAACCCAATATTTGTGGAAGAAGGGCCCAACTCCATGGAGCTGGGCCTTTCTTCAATGAAAACCATATTAAGTGTACGTGGAAGACTATTAGAGAGTGGATTTTGGCTCATCTTTCACACGCAAGGAAGAACAGTCTACTGGCAATAAAATGACGGGTCTAACTCATTTTTGTAAACATTTGGAGTTGGGCCCTTCTTCCACTCAGGTATTCAATTATTACTAGACCCAAATGCAAGTATAAATAAGATGAGGCATAATATGTGAATAATCGTCTTCGGATTTTAATGTTAGAATGGTCCATACATTTGTAACACTTTCTATTTTTACAACTTCAGACTTGTAAATCAATAACAGGTAATTCCATTATACCAGAAAACAGGCCCGTACATAGGGGGTGCAATGCCCCCCCCCCCCAATTTGGAAAAGTATACAAAAGTCCCCAAATTTGCGGCGTGGCGATGGGCCAAAAATCAGGTTTTTACGTTTTTTGGACAAAAAGGTCCAAATTTTGGGAAGAAAGTCCACTTTTCACAAAAACACCCCCCCCTGAAAAAAAGTCCACTTTTTCAAAATCAGCACAGGCCTGCCAGAAAAGGATTAATGTTGAAGTCAGTATTGAGTCTGTGTTGCTGAGTTTGGGAAAGGAACTTCACAGGATAGCCTATGGGCAGACCCGCATATAGTGCTTTTCACTTTTGTGTGCATAATATGCAATGTTTTCTGTAATAAACAGTTGGGTTGTTATTCTATTGCTTTGAATTGTAGATGACGTTTATCGTAGAAGGGAAGCTGAGCGACAATACGAAGCAAGAATTAACCCGGACAAAGCGTCAACTCAGGCCAAGTGGTGATCATTGTGCTGTATTTTACAGTTGAAACTGTGTCGTGGAATCTCCATAATTTATATGAGTGGGAATCCAGAACGATTATTCATACCAATAGCACTCAGTAACCAGCATTATTTTATTGTACAGTTCATCTATGGTTAAGGTCCTTGGTGCAAATCATAATTTAGAAGCCTGTGTAAAGCAGAGAAACATTCACTATGCCTGCTGGAGTTGATTGGTTCCCATACCTACGAGTGGCATTAGCTAGCTTCTTCTCCGCTGCAGCTGGAGCCCAAGTAGTCCATACGTACTACAAACCTGATTTGGTAAGTGGCATCAAGAGGTGAGCCAACCATTAAACAGGGGTGTGAAATCTCCGCTACAGAGCGGAAATCCGCTTTTTTCATTTTTCCGACCGATTTCAATTTCAGCTTTTTTTAAACATCAAAAATCAAAATAGTGTCTGTGCACTTCTGATAGCATTACGTGTTGCAATAAAACGACTGGAAATAAGATTAACGATGCTTGAAAGGTCATGAATCCGGGTCATGAAACGCAGGTCATATATAACATCATCGCGATATTCTTTAATTCCTCGTCCATACTCATTGTGTAATACGTTTGTTTGGAACTGCGCCCATCGGATGATGTTAAAAATGGCGCTGTGGGAAATACTGAAATAGTGATTTACAATCCAAACCATCCATCGGAAGTTTCACATTGGATTTCATAAAAAGCATATGGAATTAAGAGAAGATACATCATGGCTACCATAAAATGTAATTTTGTCGAGCGACACTCACATTTAGGCCATGAAATGGAAGCTTATAATATTCAATTTATTGCTGGTGAAATACGTGTGGAATAGCATTGAATTTGTACTGTAGTTTGGTAGGTAAATTTTCCGCTTTTTTTTCGAAACCCACTGGTTGGTAAATTTTCCGCTTTTTTTTTTTTTAAAGCCATTTCACACCCCTGATTAAAAGTGGCCGGTGTGATCAACAGCCAAATCCCATGTTACCCCATTAAAATTGAGATATTGATATCTAAAGAACGCTCATGTTTTAAACCGTAACCCGGTAAAATGTCGCCTAAAATAAATTATTATCGCAAAAATTCAGACACATAGATTTCTGTTTGTAACTAAGAATCAGTGGTGATGCCATTGGGGTGGAGCCACCCCCACCCCCAAAAAAATAAAATTAAAACTAAGGCTTTGCCTCCTGGCTGCCAGTTGCAAATATTGCATTTTAAGTACATTTACTGATTTTCACCCCTCCCCCTTAAACATTTTTTTTAAAAAGGTATTGCCACTGCTGACAATATATGTATCAACATCTCATTTTGTTTACAGACCATACCAGAAACCCCTCCTGAGAAAGGGCAGCTTGCAAAATTACGCAAGATGCAGCAAGAACAGCCTAAGGATGGAAACAAGGACATACCTCAAGAATCTGCGTCGGAAGATGTAAATGTAAAGAGAGTTGATCAGCCATCTGCAGAGTCATGACACCAAAAGATGCTAGCAAACATTAAACTATATGCAATTATGGAATGTGCTAGTGATTGTTTGAAACAGTATGATAGGCATTGTGTAGCCCTTTATGCTGAGAAAATTTTGGATGCGGTTCATGTGTGTGACGTTTTTTTGAGATTTTGATGAAAATGAGATTATGATTACTAAGATACTATTCTGCATGAAGCAAGGGTCATTTTGACCTCAAACTTAAAGGCCAATTTTATTTATATTATGTGAATTTTCATTTAGAGTATACCCAGGAGCCAGGACTGTGGTCTCATAGGAACAGACCTAATAGCCAAAAATGTTTTACATGAACACCTGGGATATGCGTGTGCAGACCACCCGGTACACCCCTGATAATAAGCCCAATCGCCATTATAACTTCCGGTTTTTGAGAGCAGTTTTGGGACACTTTGACCTCTGACATATCGGGGGAATTGCTGTAATTATTATTAATTTATTCTTGTCATAATGATATCATTAGAAATATTTAAATAATTAATTTATTAGATAACAATATTTTTTGGGTTTGTTTTCATTCTTGTAAAACATTGCACAAAAACCAATTTTTCTTAATTTTCCCAATAGGTCAGAGGGCAAAGTGTCCCAAAACTGTCCCACAATGCATTGCAAACTTCCAATGCCGATTGGGCTTATTGGTAGATGTGCTTCATGTGTGTGACGCTTTTTGAGATGACTGTACTGTGACATATCAAACATTTGGTCAGCAATTGGCATTGTTTTATAGCTTCTTTTATCCAGCTAAAGAAATCCTGATTCAAGGGTAGCATTGATTTCTGGCAGGGAAGGAGGGATCAGCTAAGAAACAGTACAAGTTTCATTTATAGTCCTGACAACTTGGATCTTTTGGGTTGTTCCCAAAATTGGGCAATTATCACCTTTTAGCATTTGCTCCCACAAGTATACATCAGTGTTAGAAATACTAGACCATTCCTATAATTGGCACGTTCCTGCTGTTGATGTAATGGATATCACATAGTATAAAGCAATGAAAGCGAGGTCAAGAAGGGTATCACATGATTAATTTGTTATATTATGATCATGTGATATACCCTTGATCTCGCTTTCATTGTTTTGTAGTAGGCTTATATGATATCAATGTTCACCTCATCTATGGAAGGAAGGTGCCAATTATAGGGAGGAATCACATGGTCTATAAAGGCCAATGAAATGACTTGTGCCATTTTGTTAACCAAATTCATTAAGACTGACTCGATGTTGTTGATTTATAAGTCTTATGCAGCCCATACACCTTCAAAGACCCTAGATACATAATCTACAATTGCCCACTGTACAGTGTACACACGATCATTAATAGTGCGCAATGGTAGATTTTGTATCTAGGGTTTTTGATATTGCCCAATAAAATTGAATGTGTATGGGTCGTATTAGAAATGTCACAAAATATGGACCAGTTTAACATTAAAATCTTCAAACCATCATACAAGTATTTGTGTCAATTTATTGGGTTTACGAGCACACATCTATTTGATGGCATCAAATGTTTTGTTTGATTGCAAGGTCATAGTTCCATGCAAAATCAATACTCCTCCCCTAATATGGTTACTTTCAGGGTTACTATATTGTGTCTCATATCAAGTTGCGAGTAAAGCCATGTTGGATTTCTCAGTGGCATTTGAATCAGTGCGTTTACTCTGTTGCATCGCTAGCGTACGGACAAATTGCCCTTCTACGCGTGTGTATATGCCCTGCGCCATTTAATAGGTTAGCGCATATGATTTGAATCCTTCACTGCAAAATCCAACATGTTGCTCTGAACTTGAGACTATAATTTACAGAATTGCTAATATCCATTCATTCAAAATGACCACTTGATAGAAAAGGTCACTCAATTGAAATTGGTGGGCACATCAGTTGAATGAATAAATATTCAAAGCAATAAGACCCAAAGAGTACCGACTCTGCTACATTTGCTTGTCACTTATGGAGGCTAAAACCTCAGCATTATTTCACAATGCGGTTGGTAAACTTTGATTTAAAGTGAATGTTTCTCCATCTGATGCTTTGAACCAATAAATGCTTAGTGCGACACATGCAAGCGTATGTAACACTCAAGCAAGGGGTACTACACCTGTGGTAAATTTAGACTATTTTTGCATTTTCTCAAAAATAATAACACATTGGTAACAAAAGTTATGTATATTATTGGGGCAAGGAATCCAATTACTACTTTGAAATTTCAGTGACTCAAGACAAGCGGTTCAGTATATATGATAGGAAATGAGGTACATCTTAGTGGTACCTTATTTCTTATCATAAATAACTAACTGCTTGTCTTGGTCACTGAAAATCCAATGTAGTAATTGGATTCCTTGCCCCTATAATATACATAAATTTTGTTACCAGTGTGTTATTAGTTTTTGAGAAAAACGCAAAAATAGACACAAATTTATCGAGGGGTGTAGTACCCCCTTAACAATGCAAATTATTGTTCGATTTCAGGTTCTGTCAAATAAATGCAGGAGGTACACTATTTTGGTGTTCATGTATGACAAACCAGTATAGTAAACTGGGCTCAAAAAGAAACTTATAATTTTTCACAAGGTCATATCTTGAAATCCTGTCCATCAAATTGAACCAAAATTACACACATATTTACTTCAATACTCTACTCTTAACACATGTCAGTAACCAAGCAGTTATCCAACTGACACAACAGCAAAATGCACTGACATGGGACAGCTTCCTGGACCACATTCACAGCCCAGCCCTGTTTCATGAAAAAAGTGTATGAAAAGCAGAAAGCAGCACCGTTTTATCATCTGTGCAAGAATCTTGTGTGCATTCTTACAGATTTTTTGTCCTGGGTGCCAAATGTTGGGCTGTGAAAGTGAAGGAAGTCCAGGAAGCTGTCCCATGACAGTGCATTTTGCTGTTGTGTCAGTTGGATAACTGCTTGGTTACTGACATGTGTTTTGAGTAGAGTATTAAGGTAATACTGTGTGTAATTTTGGTTCATTTTGATTGACAGTATTTTAAGATATGACCTGGTGATTCACAAGTTGTAAAAAATTATAAGTTTCTTTTTGAGCTCAGTGTAGATTTACCACAGTGTTATGCGGCCCATATACGTTCAAGAGTGGATACAAAATCTACCATTGAACATGCACAATGGTACATTTTGTATCCACTCCTGCTTCTAGGATCCCCAATATTGATCAATATTTTGATCGTGTATGGGCCACACACAAGGCAAATTTGAGTCGGCTCTAATCTCTTTGTAGAGTAGAACCTTAAATTTGCAGTTCCCTATTATGATACGCCATAATGTGACCTGCTCTCACAATATGGGCTTACTATACTGCGCCAATAAAATATCCTTACACTTGGAAAAATAATCACAATCTCAAAACCAAACCATATTGGGGTAAATTTGTTTTTTTAATAGATGCACTATTTAATCCTGCACATTATGACACCACATTGAATCCACTGTGACCTCAAGAAGTAAAGTTACAAGCAATTGAATAGACGAAGGTCCAATTTTAAAAGTGACAAACTGGCCTATACAAGGCGCAAAAAGATTCCAACAAGCGCAACAAAGAGAAAACACAGTTTCTTCAATGAAGCTTTATTTAAAGCAGTTTTTATTTCAGTTTTTACTCCTCTTTACTTTTCATAACTTTCATTTTATTTGTCAGCTCCTTTGTTTCAGTTTTCTTTTGTTCCTTTTGTTTTAAATTAAAGGCACGCACAAATTAGCCATTCACCATTCTCAAACCAGATGTCTAATTCGTGGAGTTTTGAATAAGCATGTTTGTCACTTTTAAACTGGACCTTCGTCTATTCAATTGCTTGTAACTTTGCTTCTTGAAGTCACATCGGATTCAATGTGGTGTCATAATGTGCAGGATTAAATAATGCATCTATTAAAAAAATAAATTTACCCCAATATGGTTCGGTTTTGAAATTGTGATTATTTTTCCAAGTGTAAGGATACTTTATTGGCGCAGTATAGTTTCAAGACCTCCTGGCTGCTAAGTTGATGTTCTGTGTTTGTGCACCTGTACCAATTTTGTGAATGCCTCATTGTGCCAATTTCAGAAAGGATATAATGACTACTGGCATGATGAATGCATGTCATATTCACAAAGATATGCTACCGTAAACGTTCGCCTAATGGCGCTATGGGCTCTTGACATAAGTGGAATTCTATGCACAATCTAAATTCCCACCAGCAAATAAGGGCACAGAACCTTCATACTTGTTGGAATTTCAGAGGAGGGAGCTCTCTATTTGCGCATGAAATTTTCCTCAAGGCAGAGGAGACCAAGTGCGCCATTAGGCGAATGTTTACGGGATACTAACTTGTGCAGGTGCGCATCAAATAAAGAACATCAGCCTGGCAGCCAGGAGGTCTTGAAACTACCAACTTGCTCCTTTACGCTCATTTTGCAGGAGCAGGTCACATGGTAACTAATCAACAGAGGCATCTTACTGCTGAAAGTGGCTTTCGTTTGTTGAAAAAAAATAAAATGAGAATTCTAAATCACTTGTTGCCTTTCATTATTTTTACTGTGTGATTAATACAGTACAGCAAATAAACCACTATCAAACGTCACTTGATTGGATGGGTGATGGAAAGGAACAAACCAGAAGTTCAATGGAGGCTGACCCCCCAGGGCTGACCCCTCCCTCCCTGAAACACATATACGAGGGGTATCAAAAATTTATTGATATTACTTTGGAAGTACGAAATGTAGAAAGTCCAACCTGTAAGATCAACTTCAACCGATATTTTGCCTGTTTTTACAAACTTAAAAGGGCTTTTGTCCCCTCCCTCTAATGAAAGCACCTTTGTTTATAGCATGTCATCGAACTTTTGGTTTGTTCCCTAAACATATATTTCCAAAGCAATTAAATATTTACCGTTTTGTGTTTGTGAGGCATACCGTAAACGTTTGTCTATTATGGCGCACCTAGGTTCCTTTGCCTTGGGGTAAATTTCATGTACAAATAGAGAGCTCCCTCCTCTAAAAATCCCAACAAGAATTAAGGGTATGTGCCCTTATTTGCTGGTGGGATTTTTATGGGAGGGCACTTTAGTTTGTGTCTAAAATTCCAATTATGTCACGGGAGCCCATAGCGCCATTACGCAAACGTACGTTTACGGTATATTATTAACTAAAGGCAGTCAATAAAATTAAACCATTGAAGTTCCTGATATTTTCAAAATTTAATTCAAAATATATCAACATGACATTACATTCAATTTATAAAACTTAACTGGTAATTTTCATGATTACAAAACCCTGAAAATAAAGTTCATGATACTCTCATTTCTCTTGACATTGACTACATTCATTAAAATTTTGCATTGAAATGTCTAGTATAAAATGTCAGTATTCTTTCAAATGCATGTAAACGTTTCAAGGCACTTTTACCTGGAATCAACCTTTTTTTCTTAAATAGGTGATGCAATACGTGAATCTAGGGTTTCTCTACCGGAAGTCACTTTGTGCCGAAATTCCTTCCCACAATGCAATAAGCGTATTGCATAACAAAGGTGACTGATTAACCTCCGAACTGCATCTATTGTTATGCAATACGCTTATTGCATTGTGGGGGGGAATTTCGGCATAAATTGACTTCCGCTAGAGAAACCCGGAATCCGCGTATTGACAGCCTCATCTCCAATTTTCTTTTTTTTAAATTGAGATTTTGGTATCGAAGAAAGCTCATTTACCCTAGCCTGCGTAAAAGTTAACACCCAAGTTATGTTTCATTTAGATGGTGTGAACAAAAAATGTGATGAATTGTAGTAACTACAACCAGAAGTATGTTCTATCCTATCATGGGACATTGTTATACACATTTTTGCTTTTCATATCAAAACTGCAGGAGCAATACAACTCAAAACTAGAAGTGCTGTGGTCCTGCGACCACATAGAAAGTCGTTTTGACCTTTGACCCTAGAGATACACATGCAAATTTGTGACCAACCCATAAGGCACTGGCCAATTAATGTCAATGCATGTGCACAAGTGGTGTCACTCTGCTATCTTGTTTGTTGCAGAAGACATTTGAAGGTACTTCGTGTCTGACCGAATTGATCCTTAATGACCTTTGACCCCAAATCTGTTAACATTCTATAGACACTGGCTAAAGCATTTTGCACCCTGATGTGGCAGTGACGTCTAAGCGTTATGGCAGCTGTTTCGTGTGCACATCTATGCGGTGTCTTTAAGCGTGTGTGTGTGTACGCCAGCACTTTGAGCGAACACTACTGACATCCCTGCCACATCAGGGTGGAAAATGCTTTAGAACGTCTAGAAATAAGTTTAAAGTGTTTGTAGTATAATTTGAATCAACACAATAAACCAATACATTATTTGATGAAGTTGCTGGCTCAAGACTGATTTTAATCCCAGATGAGCTTATCAGAATAAACGGTTTATATACAATACAAAAATAGAGAAGAAAACAATCTCTTGCACATACTGATATGGTCAAATATGTATAAAAGCGTAGGTATGTATATGTGGAAGAGTATCATGCGCATATTTGGTGCAGCGAACTTGCGTATCCAGCCAGCTGCCTCTTTTCAACTTTCCTGGTCTTGCAAACACTTAACCCCCTGAGCACTACCTGCCGATCTAACATTGCCTCTGACTGGTCAATTACATGATATCTTCACTTTAATCACCAATCAGAATGGAGCTTTGCAATTAATTCCCCCCAATTTTTTTTTGTGGTGAAATTATTCTAACAATGTTGCTGATTGGGCCAATTGATAATGAAAACTTCTCTTTGGCCAATCGGCAGGTAGTTTTCATGGGGTTAACAATTGACCTTTAAAGTTAAGTTTCATCACTTGATAAATCAGAATTCCAGGTCAATATGAAACTTCCTTGTTACACACTCTCATTTTAGTACATCAACTGGAGCAGGGATCAATGCATATACAATGTACAACTTTTTCAATGTTTTTTTATAAAGGCCATCTTTTAATTTAACAGTTTGTCTCAAAGGCCTTCCCAAGTTGAAACCCTAAAGCTGAATTTATACTTGCAGAAAACAGGGGTGGAATTTCGGCGGGAGTCCGAGAGTCGACTCTCGCAGAGACTCCCGTAAAAGTCCTATTGCGAGAGTCCATGTGGACTCGCGCTGGAAATGATCGGCTCAGCGAACTTACGTTTAAGTTCAACACGCCTTAAAACTCAAAGCCTGCAAAATATAAAGGAAAAGTCGCCAAAGATGCAATGACATAATGGAAGTGAGAGTATGATGACACATAAAAAAACTTAACTTTGTTAGTTTGTTTGTTTGAATGCATTTTACGTAGGCCTACATATAATACCTTTTGGACTCCCGCAAGATTGTACAACTAGAATCCATTTACGGGAATCCATGGACTCTCGCAAAACTCTCTTGCGAGAATCCACTTGGACTCCTGTGGCACTTTACGAAATTCCACCCCTGAGAAAAGCAAGTCTCACACATGCTCAGTGTTTACTTCCGTTCTCAGAGCATCAAGCCATTCAATCGATACAAATCAATCTTATTGAGATTTACGACTTACAATATTTTTATGCCTGACAATGACAGAAGTAAGATTTTTGTTGTGGATTTTGTAAAAAAAGGAAAACAATACAGTGAAAAAAAATGAAATTTACTCAATCCAGCTGGAATAACACACAAAAAGTGGACAATTTTACTAATGCGAACCGGGGCATTGAGATGCGCACCGGGGCATTGAGACAAACTATTAAATTAAGATGGCCTCAGTAAACAAAGAACCTGACTGCAGTCAAATATTACATATGTTCTTTGTAAATTGCAAGCATACAAATATTTCTGTTTCTAGCTATATATATTTTCCTTATCATATTTTATGTCACTTTACTTTTTTCATTTGGTCCTTTTATATGATTGATCACTGCATACTGCTGAATAGCACTCAACTATAAACCATCCATGTCTGCATCCGTTGAGTTTTATTTTCTTCAACAGAGGGCAACATTACAAATTTTATAACAGTGCGAAGTTGCTTTTGCTTTAGTAGGCCTAGACTATAAAAAGTGTCCAGTTTTCTGTTTTATAGAAAACTGGGAAAAAATTCAGAATTGGAGTAGAAACCTGAAAACACATAAAAAAAACAATTTTGCAAAATTTTTAGACTTATTTCTACCTAAAAATACTGGCTATTTTGAATGTACATTCAGCAAAAGGCCCAAACAAATCCAATCTTTTACTGATATTTTCTCCAAAATTTTCCTTTATTTACTTGCCTTTAGGACTAACTTGTGTTCATAATTTATAGTAACTACTACAGACTAACCACTAACAGTCTCAGCATAATGATGGCCGATCATTACATATAGTGCAACAGGCAAAACTGCTACGCACATACCACATATTTTTACGGTCTTTCGCTTAAGGGATCTAGAATGAGCGTTTATGGCGTTTCGACAGTATTTTTTGTGGGACATGAGAGCACCTCAGACGTATCAAATTGCATTCTGAATACGAAGCATGTCTTTCTGATATCAAATAATTTTCATTTTTTTGAAATTCACGATATAATACAAATTTTATGATAAATTATTAAAATTTGATATTTTTCAAATTTTTGATATATAACAGTCCTCGAAATAAATTTTATAAATCTAATGATATATTCTTAAAGTGTATGTAGGTGGGAGGAAAAGCCGACGGTCAATTGAAAATTTTGACCTTTCATATTGAAGATATGGATTTTTTTCCCAAAAAGACCTATTTTTTTTTGGTGTTTTGGGAAAAAAATCCATATCTTCAATACTGAAAGGTCGAAATTTTCAATTGATCGTCGGTTTTCATCCCACCTACATACACTTTAAGTATAAATCATCAGATTTATAAAGTTTACTTCAAGTACTGTTAAATATCAAAAATATCAATTTTAATGATTTGCCATAAAATGTGTATTACATTGCGAATTTCAAAAATCAAAATTATTTGATATCAGAAGGACATTCTTCATATTCAGAATGCAATTCGATATGTCTGATGTGCTCTAATGTCCCACAATAAATACTGTCCAAACGTTCATACCCCTTCCCTTAAGGCAAAGACACCCAATGCTCTATCGCATATATACGAGAAGGCAGTCAACGCTGGCGTGATTGTTAGACACGTACAATCGAACTATAGGCCCTCATGAATATGCAAGAATTCTATGGTAGTCTGTAACAAATAATTTCCATATTGGACGTTTACAGTGTTTCTAGAACCTAAATTTAATGGTCAGATTTCCCTACAATCTTCCAAGTTTTAGAAAACACAGAATTTGTCACACTGGCCAAGACTACTAGTGCTTGGCTAATCATGGAGAACACTTCTCCTGTTAGATGCACCGTTTATAATAATCTGTTATTCAGTATTATGAACAAATTTTGACAATGTGACATATAATTCTGTAGATGGCACTTCATGCTCATCAGCTACTTATAAAAAAATATTGCACTATTTTACTATTTATAATATGGTTACTTAAATAGGTCTAACCTTTCAAACAGCATGTTTGCATTTATCTTCACAAACCGTAAAGATTCACTGACCTAATGGCGCATATATGGGCTCCCTTGACAAAACTGGAAGTTTAGGCACAAAGTAAAAGTGTCCTGTAAAAATCCCACCAGCAAATAAGGGCACTGACCCTGAATTCTTGTTGGATTTTCAGGAGGGACCTCCCTATTTGTATGTGAAATTTACGCCCTAAGACAAAGGAGCCCACTTGCGCCATTAGGCAAATACGGTATATTGGAGTATTTGGAAGCTTTCAATTATATTGGGCTATAGGCTTTGAGGTGTATATGGATTACAACTCAAATAGCCCACTTTTCCTGTGACTACGAGGGGGTATCAAAAAGTTTTAGAAATCGCCCAGAAGTGAAAGAGCTACATCAATGAAATTTTGTCAGTGCAATCACTGGTCCTTATGTACATTATGGTCCAAAAATGGTATGTTTACTTTTTTTACAGGTGGCACTAGATGCCAATAACCCGCTGCCCCAGTTACTGCGCATAAACTGCAAGATTGAGAAAATTGAGGCAAGCAGCATTATTAAGATCCTGCTTTTGAAGGGTTGCAGTGCCTAGAAAATTGATGATGAAATGAAAGTTATTTTCGGTGGTGATTGTTATATGTCACTGTCACTTTTTGGAAAAGGAATTTTTATTTCATCACAGATTTTCTGGGCACTGTAACCCTTAAAATGGAACTTAATCATGCTGCATGCCTCAATTTTCTCCATTTTGCTGGTTATGCGGTTACATAGGCAGGTAGTGACATCTAGCTCCTGTAAAAAAAGTAAACATACCTATGAGACCATTTTTGCACCATAGTGTACATAAGGACCAGTGATTGCACTGGCAAAATTTCGTTGATATAGCTCTTTCACTTCTGGGCGATTTCTAAAACTTTTTGATACCCCCTCGTATATGCATGTAATATAATGGTTACTTTACTTAGTACGATACCTAAATACCTTTACAGCAGTGATGCAATTTTATTCATTTTTGTTACCTATACGCCATATTTTGACAAAAGCCATTTGGACTATAGATAAAGCTTTGCGGAGTCATAAGATGTTGCAAAAAGCAAGTCCAAATCCCTTATTTTTGAGGTATATATCTGATCAAGATTGGCACATTCTTTATGATCCAGCTCCAGCTATCTATAATTCTACATACAAATATATATCGACTGCTCAGCACCAGAAGTGGGTAAGTGCAATAGCTGCCATGTGTAGATGAGTACAATATACTGTGTGTAAATTGCCAAATGTTCATAGGGCCCATGTGTAGATGAGTACAATATGCTGTGTGTAAATTGCCAAATGTTCACAGGGCCGCAATTGCACTTACCCACTTCTGGCACTGAGCAGTCGATATTTATGCATTGGTTGAAAGCTTTTTGTCCTGCAAAGGTATATTTGTACATATGCCATATGTGTACATCTATATCAAAAGGACACACTTGTCGGCTGCTACATGTGTCTCTTTTTTACACAATAGCTAGGAATGAATACCAGGCTCATCTGAAGTGGATGTCACTTCAAATCATCCCCAAATCACATGGTTTAGGACTACAGAGATGATTCCTAAACCATATGACTTGGGGAGGATTTGAAGTGACCTCAACTTGAGATGAGTCTGATACAAGTGCATCCTTTTGATATGGATGTACACATATAGAAGCGTATGGGGACCACTACATCACTGATTTTACCGAATTCAATATGTGATGTGATCAAGCTAAACGAGTCGCTTGTCCACTAGTATTGATAGTAGTATTCAAACTTTGTATTTTATTGTTCTGAGTACATTGTTCTAAGTAACACTGAAATGAC